>NC_142945.1:54421399-54441399 GCF_046866305.1 Octopus bimaculoides
GACTACATCCCAAGGGCAATTGTCCTCTTGCATTGTTACTCGCAAGGCTGCTATGGCGGTCCTCCATTTAACTGTTTGTCTGATGTCCTTCTACTGCTCTACAAAAGATTTATCCACACATCGCACCAAATACGGAGTAATTTATTTCTCTGAATCGATGCAAAGATGGGGATCAATACCGCCCAATCTCAGAGCTTAGCAACATCTTCGTTTCTTGGTATGTAGCATAATAAATTCCACAATTCCATTATGGAAATGTAGATCATTAATCTTTCAATTGCTTTGAAGTAGTGTGTCCTGCCATGGTTTAATCTTATCAATATATTTTCACCTTACAAGTTCTTCCCAAGTCGTTTACTGCACACACACACACACACACACATATATATATATATATATGTGTGTGTGTGTGTCTGTGTGTGTGTGTGCGTGCGTGTATTATATGTATGTACGTATGTATTTATATAAATATATGTGTGTGTATGTGTGTGCATGTAGATATGTATGTATGTATGTATTATGTAGATATGTATATAATTCCCAGATCCTAAGTTTTCAAGATGGCGGTTTTTATGCATTACAACATTAGGAAAAGAACAACTCTGGAGCCTTTAGGCACTAAATGCATAAAAGTTGAATAGAAATCGAAATAATAGAAATTATCCCGATTTTAAACTTATTTTATTACATAATGGAGACGATATCTGCTGTTGTTGATTCTTGCAGAGAAATGGCTTCTGCAGACGAAATGGGGAAGTAATCAGAAAGGATTTCGCTTTCTTCGTTCGTTATAAATGTTGCAAAATAATCTTTCTTTTTGTATTTCTATATAGATATAGGCGTGTATGTGTGTATATATATATATATATATATATATATATATATATATATATATATATATATATTTATGTGCCTGTGTATGTATATGTATATGTATGTCTATATGTATATGTATATATGTATATGTGTATATGTATATGTATATATGTATATGTATATATGTATATATATATGTATGTGTGTGTGTGTGTGTGTGTGTGTGGATGTACGTATGTACATGTACATACACCTCTTTTTCTTTTTAACTGTTGTTTCTGTGATACTGTTTAGATTTTCGTTGGCAATCCTATGTCAGAGAGGGAGAGAGAAAGAAAGAGAGTTAGAGAGAGAGAGAGAGAGAGAGAGAGAGAGAGTGAGAGCGAGAGAGAGAGAGAGAGAGAGAGAGAGAGAGAATAAAGGTCTTTGCAAACATCAACAAACCCAGAGCCCCTGGAAAACGCAAACTCTGTATGAACTTCTGCACAATAAAATACGGTAGTTTATCATTTTCTCCAATTCAAAATTATTCTCATCCATAAATATACCAACGCAACATTTATTCCTCGATTTATAAATGGTTCAGACTGAATGATGCCATCTTCTGTTTTCCTTTTATTAATTCAATATTTTTTTATTTTAATTATTTATCTACCGATCATACGCCAATATAATAAACCCAACTCAATCACCTGTACTCACCCAAAGAATATTTTTGTAGTTTAGGTTTAGTACTAAGACAATGAGAAACATAAAAGAGCGGAACATGAAGACATTGGCACCAAGGATCAATTTGTGTCATAGAGTTTATAGAAGGGTCATTACCATTAACGGTGATTATGGGCAAATGGTGGATAGGTCCATAGACATCGTTTGAATTACATAAAAGTTCTCGAAAACGTTTTATATTTAGGCGTAAGACTTGCTGTGTGGTTAAGATGTTCGCTTCGAAATCACGTAGGTAAAAGTATACATACATACATAGAATCATACATGCATTCACACACACACACACACACGTATATATATATATATATATATATATATATATATATATGCCTCTGTCTCTGTGTGTGTAAGTTTTTGCGTTTCCTTCAAAACGATTTACCCACTGGCATTGATCTGTTTACGTTGCCGTAACTTATCGGTGCAGGAATAAAAGAAAAGAAAGCACTAAACTTGAAAATTAAGTTTTAAGATAAACTTGATCCAGTAAATCCACAAAACCAATACCTTTACACGGCCTCTATCTAATGATCGAAGCCAGTAAACGTATCAGTCTTGAAGCTACTCAGATCTAATACAAATCGAAGGAACAGAAATCAAACGGTAGTGTTCGTTGTGTAACCAACATTTTTGTCTTAAGTCAGGGACGGAAATATAATTTCTCAGTCTTTTAACTGTTCTGATTTTCTTCATTTCTAGCATCGGGCATCGAGGCCTTGGTTCGGTAGTTCCAAGGTTTAGAAGAGTGTGGAACCACCTCTTAACCAGTATACGTCCCAGGTCTACACTGACTCGGAGTAGTAGTACCATCTAGGGTCTCAGCTATGAGTTAGTAAACATGTCACGGAACTGTCTCTGGAAAGAGGTTACTCACAGACACACCAAAAGATCCTGGGTAGGTGAGTCCCTTCAGCTCTTCAGCTGCTCATATAAGAAACGGTAACTCCTTACAAATCCCGGATCCTGATAGCAACCAGGTTCGTGGCACTTCTTGCACCAGACCAACACAAGTGTGAAGGACAAAAGTGTAAGACTGACTGCACAAACCAAGCCCATTCTAATGCAATTCAATTGTGCAGCTCGTTCGACAAACCAAGACATCAGCATCAACATCCTCACATTTTCTTTGTAATTCCATTGGCAACAGGGAAAGAGGCGACCGATAAAGGTAGCGGATGCTACTGGAAGTCTTCAACTTTGAATCTGCACGCAGACAGTCACAGGGTGATGCTTGCTTTTACGGCTGAATTCCTGAGCTTTCATTGATCGAAGCAATAAGAGGGTTTCTACATCATTCCGAATTGTAGGAATCGTGTTACAACTCCACTTGTTGACATTCGAAAAGATATCCTTAATTTTACTTGAACCGTTCGTGCGTCTAACTTTGTGTGTGTCTATAACGCATCTATCAATGGAAAATGGACAGAAAAGTTTGGAATATTTTTCGTAGTATTTTAAAATTCATTTCTGTTGTAACTGTTAACTGAATAGATTATAGAAAATATGACTTTTAAATTATGCAAATAAAACAAAACAATCGATCCATCATCTGTGAGTAGTTTCTTGGTTTTAGTAAAAATGTTGGCTAAACGAATAATAACGATTACAGCACCAACGATTATAAATTCCGTCATATTCAAAGAATAAAATGGAAGAGTGAGAGAGAGGTGAGAGAGAAATCAAGGCAGAGAGAGTGAACGAAGCATAAAACAAATACTTGCTTCAGGTTGAAAGACTTTCAAACATTTATGATAAATGTCTTTCTTTATATCACAATTAACATGAGACAATTTTCACAAAGTCTTCACGACTAAACCGTCAGAGAAAATTGCTTTTTCATTTTAATAATATGGTTTCGTTGCTGGAAGTATAATGAGAAGGATGCTCATCCAATCAATATCTAACACATATTTCCAGGCAATTTAACAATAAGAAGTTGTCATAACATTTTGTATAATTAGTGCAAGAAACCAGTAATAAAAGTTTGTGTCTCGTGGCAACTGTAGAATGTTCGAGAAGAAGCAAGAAAAATATTTGCCGTTCCAGCAAAGAATCAGGACTGCGTGAAGTGATAATGTGTTAGTCTGCGAGGAATTAGCATAGTTTATTCACTTAATTATCCCCGGTTTTAACATCTGCAAATTATAAACTATCCTTCTAGCTATTGCAATTAACACCTTCCAGTGCTAAGCATGGCTCTAAAAAGCTGCTAAACATAGTTGATCATTGCTTGAGAATTCTAATTAATCACTTCAAGAATGAAGGTTGCTGCAGTTCAACCACTTGTATTTATCTAACTTAACTATAATTGAAAGGGGCAAATTAATGCAGTGTCACAACTGTGACGAGGGCTGTGAAGGAAGTATTATATTATATTCATTATATCTTTATTCTGCTGCTACCAGAAGCTGTTTCAATCTATGCCATTTGTCAGAGCATTATGCAGATGCAACGTATCTCTTCATCACTTGATACGAAAATCACAGCTTCTATTATTTTCTTCGAGAAACTCTATAATCTCAAAAGTGCAAATTAACAAATCACGCAGCTTATTGCTACAATTGCACATTAGCCTTGTTTTCCTCAGAGATAGGACGGTGACCTTCCCAGTGTTAGATGGGGTGAAAAACAGGCTGTTTTGCTTTCCTAAATGAATTACATTTCTCTGACGCGCAAAGGTGGACATTAATTGCATAACAAGCTGCCTTGGAACGCATAGGACGCATATTGGTTCTTATGAATTGTTCATGTCATAAGCCACCGAACACTTCAGAATCAGGGAGCCTTTACGTGGTCGCTCGATTCTGTTAGAAAAATCAGCCAAATACCTACAGTTCATGTAATTTTTATCTTTTACTTGCTCCACTCATTAGAGTGCGGTACAGGGTGTTCAGAAAGTCTCACAGCAGTGAATTTATTCTATTCTGCTCATCACAATGGTGCTACTTCAAGAGTTTTTCGGTGAACGGATTATTTCGAAGGAACTTTGGCCACAAAGATCACCTGATTTAACACCGCCAGACTTTTTTTTCTGGGGAGAAAGTAAAGTATCAGTGTACAAGAATCGCCCGAAGCCGTTAAATACTTACTGCGGAAAGACTTTTTGAACACATTGTATATTTGCGATTGCTTTGACTCATTTAAATTATTTTTCTTCTTACAGAAATATAATTATTGATTGATGAAAATAATTTTACACATATCAATTCAAATTAGCTGTTGGGTGTGGGGTTAGGTAGCGGATCTTTTGAAAATATTATTTCTGCATTTCCTGTTTATTTGTCGTTGATGTTTTCATTTTGAGTTGTTTTTGTTTTTTGTCACATGAAGTTTATGAATCATTTTATTTATTTCCTGTTTCACAATTAATTATCGATTATTGATTTCTAATATATTGATTTATACGCTAACACACACACATATATGTGTATCAATGATATGAGTGAGTGAACAAACGAACGGAAATACCAGCCATTACAACACCAAGCAGAAATTGTGTAGACTGGATATCAGGTTGACTTAGTTCTTCGTGTTACTAAAAGTTTCGTGGACGTGAAAGAGGGCCCATCTCCCCAGACTTTTCGGAGTATATATACATAAATACACGCATATATGCATGAAAGTGAGTGGACAAAAAAAAAAAAGATGCACAAATAACATTCATTGAAAGATAGTTATGTATTTAAGAAACAAGGACGTATTTACAGTTCTATATTTAAGAGATGAGGAATTATGTACATTATTTACATTATTTACATTTGACGGATATTTGTCTTGTTTGTTGTTAATACGTTTCGGCTGGTATACTCTCCAGCCTTCATCAGGGGTCTTGGGGAAATTTCGAACCTGGGTTCTCATTCCTAAGATATTTTTCGCTGTTATTATTATTATTAGTATTAGTATTAGTATTATTATTATTATTATTGACTTAAACAATAATAACGATGATGATGATAATGACGATGATGATGATGATGATGATGATAACAACATCTAAAAATACCTTAGGAATGAGAACGCAGGTTCGAAATTTCTCCAACACACCTGACGAAGATCAGCCAAAACGTTGTGTTAACAACAAACGAGATGAGGACGAATATCCGTGAAATGTAAATATTGTAAATAAAGGAGGTATATGTTGTTGAGATAGATTTTTAGAACCTACGTTTAAACCAATGGGGTGGTGGTATCTTTGAATTTATTGATTTGCTCAGGAAAGAAGATGACAGTCCTACGCGTGGCCTTGGTACTCCCTGTGAAATTTCCACAATCGATGCCGGAGATATAGCACTTGGATTGTGTGATGGATGCCAATGGGTTGAACAGGAAGATATATGCGGGAAGAGAATTGAATCGAGACTAGTAATTGACCGACGTTTCAATTGATCGACGCAGAAATGAGGAACTTGAAGTTATAAAGGAACCGGGACCGAAACCAGACACTACGTGACTCGAACTCTTCCTGCAATCCAAAGCTCTTGATAAAGTTTGGTTTCAAATTTGGCACAATGCCAGCATTTTCGGGGATTGAGGAGGGGACGGATGCGATGTCGATAACATCAACCCCAGCGTTTCACTAGTACTTAATTTATCGACCCGGAAAGGACGAAAGACAGAGTCGATCTCGGCAGGATTTGAACTCGGAATATAAACACGGACGAAATGCTGCTAAGCGTTTTGTCCGGCGTGCTAAAGATTCTACCAGCAGGCCGCCTTAACGTTTGTGAGATCTGTTGCGAAATAGAACTCAAGTTGTTAATATATTGAAACTGATGAAGTTTCTTGTTAGGACTGAACCCAGGCCCTTTGACTTGCGGCCGAATATACATCCTTTATTCAACTGGAATTTCTAACATTAAACTTCTTCGTTGAAACATGAATTCTGTTTTCATGACAACATCGTCGTCGTCATCACATCATCTCCATCATCATCGTCGTCGTCAATAATGCCATCATTATCATCATGAAAGCCATATTTTATGCTCTGTCGCATTCTTTTGCTGCAATTGCCTTGCAGAAAAGAGATATTGTAATTGCCGACTTTCTACTTACATAACATTATATTGTAATCTACCGAATTCTAAGAGAGAGAGAGAGAGAAGAAACACAGAGAGTGGCAAAGAGAGAAAGTTAAAAAGAAGAAGTTGAAGGTTATCGAGGAAGAATCAGCTCTGTAGTTCAATGGTTCTTTCTTTTACTTAAAAAATAAATTTGGCGTCGGCAAGACTTGAACTCAGAACGAGTAGAACCCGAATAAATTTTACAAGGAATATAGCCGAAGGTCTAGCGATTCTGCCAATCGATTGGTCACATGACCCCTTCTCTTTCGCTCTCTCCTCCTCTCTTCTTCTCTCTCTCTCACACGCGCGCGCGCATATATATATATATATATATATATATATATATATATATATATACATAGATATATATATATATACATATATATATATCCATGTACATAACAAACGACGAAACATATACTGAATGTAAAAACGAACAGAAGACAATTCCTTATATATATATATATATATATATATATATACATATATATATATATATATATATATATATATATATATATATATATATATATATATATATATATATATATATAGGGAAAGAGAGAGAGGAAGAGTGAGACAGAAACAGAGAGAGCGACAGACAGAAGAAAGAAAGAAAGAAAAAAAGAAAGAAAGAAAGAAAGAAAGAAAGAAAGAAAGAAAGAAAGAAAGAAAGAAAGAAAGAGGAAGAGAGAGATAAAGAAAGAGAGACACAGAAGGATAGATAATATATACATTTCACATTTAGTATATAAAAGATATATATAAATATATATAGTATACATATAAATAATACATATATATAATATTATATATATATAAATAATACATATATATTATACATATAAATATAATACGTGTGTGTGTGTGTGTGTAATTATTTTTTCATATAGTGTATTCATGGCTCAGCTAATTAATTAGAGTAAAGCAAACAATTAGAATCTGGTGATCCGATGATGAAAACGGAAAGAGATTCCAGGAAATAATAGCATATTGTACACATAACTAAAAACGGGCCTGGTTTAATCCTGTTTGACCTGAGAGCGAGTGTAAAGCGGATTAATATTAATATCACGCTTAGGCTGTTGATCTCTAAATATGTTTGGTCTTTAGCTTGGGATATAAAACTTCACAGCTTGGTTAAGCATGCTTAACAATAGAATTTATCGTTTGATTCATGTACGTCAAATGATAAAACATTGGTCAATAATATCAGGATTGCCTTTAACACCAGTTAACCATCATGGTTCGAGAATAGAAATTTTATGATGGAATATGGAAGAAAATATTGCATGTACAAGCTGTTATTTGTCTCGAAATTTTACTTCCGAACGGCTGGGAAGTAATTTGAAATGTAAACAAAATTATTTTGATGTGCAGATGCGGTAGGCATACAGTTAAAACAAAACAGTTGATCGAAATTCTATATATCGAAAAGCGTTGGCCAAAAAACAAATGATCGAAGTAACCCTTACTCGAATCAACAATTAATACAATTACAGAAAACGCTAAAAAGAAAATACCTTCTCAAAAAGGTTATAATGCCACAATTCTTAAAAATAACTTTTTCTTAAATTATGTAAAGTGATGTCGTTTTTACATAAGCGCTCGTGTTTATGTTTACCGTCGAAGTAAGCCAATACCTTAAAGATTACACCACGTATGTTTTCAGGTGCCCATAACTTGATTCAATAAAGTTATTTTTATTTAATTGTATTAAGTCGATATTGATATTTTGGATATTGATTCAATTTCCGTAGAACGTAGAACCATCTATGATCGTGGTTATAAAGGGACATTAACATAATCTACAGCAATTCTTAGGCAACAAATAGAAACATCAAACGTACACACAGTTAATGGTCCTTCCAAATATAGACACAGGAACAGAAATTTGAGGGGAGGGGTAAGTTGATTACATCGATCCCAGTGCTCAGCTGGTACTTATTTTATCGACTCCAAAAGGATGAAAGGCAATTGGTGGAATTTGAACTCAGAACATAAAGACGGACGAAATTCTGCTAAGCATTTTGTCCGACGTGCTTATGGTTCTGCCATCTATCGCCCCATGAAGAGGAGGAAGAAGAAGAAGAAGAAGAAGAAGAAGAAGAAGAAGAAGAAGAAGAAGAAGAAGAAGAAGAAGAAGAAGAAGAAGAAGAAGAAGAAGAAGAAGAAACTAATGGAACATTGTGTTGTTTCCTTTTATTTCGCCCTGTTTTTCGTATTTCAAATATTTACTATAATTCGCTTAATTGGTCGATTCGAGCTACTGTTCCATCAATCGACTGATTTTTTTTTTAAGTAACTGTTTTCGATCATTTGCAGTTCGATCAAGTGTTTTCGATAAACTGACACCGCACTTCTTTCGGTTAGAGACCTTCATCTTCAAAAGATCCCATCTGCTAACGTTGATTTATGTTTGGTGACGGACTTGATTTCAATTTGCTATTCTTGCCAGACTTTCTTGATTTCCCGCTTACACTTCTTGCTGGTGATTTCGAACTTCCTGACAATCCTTCCAGTTTGTCTGAAAAACAACATCTTTTCGTCGTATTATTGATCAGGATAAAAGTAAAAAAATAGAAATACCTATTAGAGTTAAATTTCTTTGTTGCCATTTGTAATAGCATGGCTCATGCTTTGAACTTTGGCTGATAGGACTCAAAGGTGAAATACTGAAGATATAAATTCGATAGCAATGTTAATGTAGACAAACACGAGGCTAAAGGCCATTTTTCTATTCTCTAGTTCTCATTTGTAAAGACTAGAATCGTAATATTAAATGAAAATGATTGAATAGCATATCGGCTGGATGGTTAATGTCAGCATGATGCGTAGAGCACAGAAATGCTCTCATGTGTAAAAAGTGTCTGTCTTGCAGAATGGAAATAATGGTGTCATGAATTTTGGCAGCGGTAAGTTTAAGATTCTTGCTCTAGAGTGTTGCTATCGAAATCAAACGGCAGTTGAAAGTATAAAGGTTTCTAGAATCGTGCAACGTAACAACTATTATCTAATCCAGGTTGACGTTGATCGAACAAACATCGTGTGTTCTTAGAAGTAAACACTGTGTTATCAAATGTCACATTATCGTTTGCTTCTTAAGACTCTAGAATGTTGTTTGATGGAGATCGGGCTGCTCTTTCTAATGGATATAACGATTACAAACAGCATTTGTGATGATTTTATAGAAATGAGATACAATCTGAAGGCTATTGTTATCAAACTAACTGCGTTTGTGTATTTATAAAGTTATACACAAAATGTGTTTGAAAAGGAGTTAAATTCCTGTTATTACATGGCAAATCTGTTTTGTCGACAACGCTATGCTTCTTCGGAGCCTCTGCAGAGGAAAGATTTGCTCTATGAAACCGAGACGTGAACACTGGAGAGAGAGTTTCGCGATGGTAAGTATAACAGGTTTCTCAAGATGGTTAAAAGCATCTTATGATGGTTCAAAGCATATGACCAATGAAGGAAATTACGGACACATTCTGACCACCACAAATTTTACTGAGTCCTGCTATCGAACTGAGCACCAGGCCGAATGAGATTTTAATATTTTGGAGACTTTGTCACGGTCGACATAGCCTTTCATCCTTTTGGGGTCGATTAACTAAATACCAGTAGAAAACTGAGAGTCGGTGTAATCCGACTTAGACCCCCACCCCTACCCGCCTGTGCTTTAAATGACATTTGACTCTTATTTGTAGCATATTGGACGACCACACAGAGGCTCCCCGAGTAACAAAATTCTGCAGCTGCACATATGTGTGGGTGGGTGAGTGTGGGTGTGTTTCCACCTGCTGCATAACTGGTGTTCCTTCGTTATCGTCCCCCTAACTTAGCAATTCAGTAAAAGAGACCGTTAGAATTAGTAGCAGTGTTTTAAAAATTAAATACTGGGGTCGATTTGTTCGACTAAAACACGTCAAGGCAGTGCCCCAGCTTGGCCGTGGTCCAATAATTAGAGCAAATAAAAGATAAAGGAATAATATAGCAGAATACGATCTCGCAACCACGTGGCCGACACTCCGGCTCTTGTTTATCAACTGAGAAAATCTAAATTAAAGTTGAACATCTTTTGCAAGCAATCACCATTTCCGGGAACGGCTTTCATCTTTTCTCTTTTCTTTCTTCTTATCTTTGAAGAGAAGAATTACGTCTAACTTTTGATAAGTTCAGTCAATATTTCACCAACGAACATAAAAGAGCGAAGATATCCAGTATAGTTTTGCAACCCACTTTTTGGTTTTTAATCAAATCTAATTCATTCCACGTACGAAACTAATTCCCCAGAGAAAGGAACAACACAGCATTCAATCCTCGTTATGTATTTGTGGCCTTAGTCTAAGTAAAATACTATTAATGTAGCAGCTGTAGAGCGATGGAAATAACTTATTTTTAAATGGATTCGGTTGTTCAGCTCTGATTCCATTATTTTTTTCAAACTGCTTCGCTTATTGTATTAATGCAACTAAACGCGATTTGAAGAGCAGAGCTTTTCCATTTGCGTCCAATTCTAACAAAGATATAAAACACTGCTTCAGTCAGGTAAATATATATATTTTTTAAATCTTTTACTTGTTTTCACTCATTAGACTACGCCCATGCTGGGGCACCGTCGAAAAGAATTTTTGGTTGAATGAATCGCTTCCACTACTTTTTAAAAATATTTTTAAGCATGCTACTTATTCTAACGGTTCCTTATGCCGAACCGCTAAATCACGGGGACGTAAACACACCAACACCGGTTGTCAAGCAGTAGTGAGGGCAACCACATACACGACGGTCTTCTTTCAGTTTCTATCTACCAAATCTACTGACAAGGCTTTGGTCAGCCCGAGGTTGTAGTAGTAGACTCTTGCTCCAGAAGGCACAAAGTAGGACTGAACCAGGAACCCTGTGGTTGGTAAGCAAGCTTCTTATCACACAGCCACGCCTGCGCCTATATTTGTTCATATGTCTTAAATGCTTCACAGGATTTCTGTTTTTAGCTACGGCCATGCTAGAGCATCGCCACCAAGATCTTTTTGGTACGATCGTACTTATCCCAGTATTGATCATTGTACTCGATTTATCGATCTGTGTTCCTCATATACATTGGAATTTAATACTTTAAGTGATGTCGTTTGAGAGAGTGATTGAGTAAAGAGAGTATTTCAAAAATAAATAAATGACAAAATGATTCCACAAGTGGGAAGGAAATACCTACTGTAAAGTTCAGGGTGGATTTTCTCTAGATTTTCCAATAATGAAATATATTTGATATTCCCATTGTCACCTGAAATAGGTAAATTATACCACTCGTTGCTACGTCTATACAACTGTTTAATATATCTTGAGAAATAAATAACAATAAATACCAAAAGTAATTGATATGGAAAATGACTGATCCAAATTATTATCGTTGAAGTTAGTCTACATTAAATTTGATTATGCATGAATGATGTCTTCTAGACATTTGTTAATTGGACTACAAATTATTTTAGTTTCTTCCTTATAACAAAAAAAAATTGTCATAATTAAAAGTAAAATAAATATTTTTTTTTTTTAAAGAATAACTGTCTTGTTTAACTTTTTACATACATTTTATTCATGCTAGGATGATTGCAATATTTCTCGGAAATTTAGGCATGATTTTAGTGTTAAAGTTCTATCTCTGTGTATTGTTTTGTTTAACACAAGGTCAGACATGATCGATCACACAAATAAACAAAAGTACTCCACTGATGATCTCTCTCTCTCTCTCTCTCTCTCTTGCTTTGGGACAATAAGACAGCGAATGCTTTAGGACTGACTATATGACACTGTTATTCTTGGCAGTTTGCAGGATGGTGCTGCAGAGACGATCTGTTATTGATTTGTTCTTTGAGAATTTTTCTTTCAGCCTCTCCATCAATTCCTATGTGAATCTTTTACCTTTAGTGTTCGACTTCTTTCAGTCATTGGACTACGGCCATGCTGCCGCACTGGTACTATTTTATCGACCCAGAAAGATAAAAGGCAAATTTGATCTCCGCAGGAAGTGAACAAGGGCAAAGAGAGAACCAATACCACAATGTCTTCTATCCAACTCTCTACTGACTCAGGTAACCCACTGTCGATATAAGCAAATGAAGGCGGCGGTGAGATGGCAGAGTCGTCAGCACACCGGGAAAATAGCCGCATTTAAATTCCACTCAGGTCGACTTTGCCTTTCATCATTTTCTCGGAGGCGATAAAATAGCCTTGTGTCTGAAATCGAAATGCACAAGTGAAATAATACACTTCGCTTGAGTGTTCAACACAGTTGCTAGTCCGCTGTAAGAATGGCTGAACTCCTGATTATGTGGTCAGCTGGTCAGGCTATTAAGGTTCCAGTAATCATAGCTCAGAGAAATAACTAGCTGTAGAATATAAACTACAGACACATGCACTGTCTCCCAACGAAAGCCAATCATTATACAAGCTATGCATAAAGATTTATCTTACGTTCCACAGATAGAAGAACGTAGGTTTCGCCCACGTTAATAACTTCATTTGCATACCATCGCTGAGAAGAAGACAAGTTTAATATGTTTCCAGAAAAATCCATCAGATCGATTTCAACTGGAAAGAGAGAGAATAAAATATCCTTCGATGAGTGTCAGGATGACAGAAAAAAAGAAAAGAATCACTAAAATGTTGATATGTGAAGTGCGTTTGATATGAAAATTAGACATAATGAGATGATGAAATGCTGCATGTTATAGATAGGAACTAGAAAAAAATGGTCGGCACAAGATTGTTAACAGAAGATCTCGTCAATTTATAGAAGTAAACTGTACACAAATATGAAGATAATTTTAGGCAATATATTATAGATATACATATATGTATGCCTGCCTGTGCAAGTATATATGGTCTATATATATGTGTGTGTGTGTGTGTGTGTGTGTGTGTGTGCGCACATATACTTTTTCATATATGAATGTATGTATGCGCGTGTATATATATATATATATCTATATATATATATATAGAGAGAGAGAGAGAATGAGCGCATAAGTGTCTATATATGCATGCATACGCATATAGACATATATATATATAAATACATACATACATATATATATATATTTATATATATATATATTATTAATACATTGCATGTGCTAGATCCACGCGGTCGTTTATATATTCCTTTTCTCTGTGCTTTTTTGAATTGATTATATATATATATATATATATATATATATATATATATATACGCACATACATACATACATACATACATACATACATACATCATCTTCAATGATCTGTCCTTGCTTTTTCCTGTTCTTTTTTTGTATCGTCCAACTGTCCGGATGTTTTGTAGTCGTCTATTACGTTCTTGTTTCATTTTTTCTTTTATCCATGCTTATCATAATGCGCAACACGGAAAAACGCCTGCGGGCAGCATGCGACGGGTTTCTTTCCGTTCCCGTCTGTTAAATCTGCTCACAAGGTTTCGGTCGACCCGAGTCTATAGTAGAAGACACTTCCCCAAGATATCACACATTGGAACTGAACCCGAAACCATGTGGTTGAAAAGCAAGCTTCTTACCACACAGCCATATATAATTGTATTTCCAATTCCTTACTATTCTTAAAAACCATCGGTATGTCTTCCTTCTCTCTCTCTCTCTCTCTCTCTCTCTCTCTCTCTCTCTCTCTCTCTCTCTCTCTCTCTCTCTCTCTCTCTCTCTCTCTCTCTCGCTCTCTCTCTCTTCTTTCTCTCTCTCTCACTCTCTCTCTCTATGCTTCCCTCGTCCTGTCTTTAAATCATAAAGGATTCAAATGAGTTCCAGATTCAGGATATTAAAATAGCAAGGGAAATACCTTCTCGCTCTCTCTTTCTCTTTCTCTGTCTCTCTCTCACACATACACTTTCCCTTCTTTTGTTTTCTCCTATCTTTCTCTCTGGATACGATATTAGTCCCACGTCACATCGGTAACATTTCCAAAAGACCTGATACGTATTCCTGACATTTAGACAAACTAAATGACAAACTAAATGACTAAATATCATATTTATAGATTATTACTACAGTTGTTTAGATTCCAGTAAGATTGTATTATATCTCTCAATACACAACAGATTGGATTTCCATATATACACCTATATATATATATATATATATATATATATATATATATATATATATATATACACACACCTATATATATATATTTACATACATACATACATAAACACATATACATACGTGCGTACATACACACATGCATTTATACATTTATATATATACATATGTGTATATTTATGTATATATAATGAAGATGGAATGATGTAATTGAGCCACAAAACAACAAAATATTGAACTTAGAGAATAAAAGACAGTAGATTTGACATTTGAATATATCATTCAGGCCAACCTGATGCCGAGATGCTGACCATAAAGATATTTTTAATATATTTTAATGTAGAAGTACTCTACAATGTCCAGTGCAAGAATATACGTCCTTCACAGGCAAGGGGTTGCAAATAAGCCACTACGCCATTGTAAAGATGGTATTAATATAGCCACGTAATGGAATTTCCAAACATATTCTATAATGAATATTCAAGTAAAATATTGGTTACTGGCAGAAAAAGAAGAATATTGTACTAAAGTGTTGTATGATATTTATTTAGTTATATCCTGAGTTGATCTGAATAAGTAAATATGCACCAGTAATGTGTTGAGCGATGGGCTACTCGACCTGAAGAAAATTCTAACTGGGCCCCACCTGTAAGGTCATGTGCTGTTAACCTTCATATGAAATCACTATGTCACACCCATGTGGTCGCAATGCATGTGCCTGCTGTACCCTTATCAGACAGGTAGTCATGATGGGTATGCTGGGCTTTGTATATTAGTACCCCAGTGTCACTTTGATGGCATGCACTGCTCTCTCACTCAATAATAATAATAATAATAATAATAATAATAATAATAATAATAATAATAATAATAATGATAATGATAATAATACAACATCATTTACTTTCTATGCCGCCATGGGTTAAATGATTCAAAAGGATCTGACAGGCTGGATGAGCTTGGTTTACTCCAATGGATCAGTTTCCACATGGTTTCTACAACTGGATGCCTTTCCTCTTCCAAACCCCAACTTGGTACTTTATTTTATCAACTCCAGAAAGATAAACCACATATCTGACCTCAGTAGAATTTGAACTCGGAATGCAGTGATCCAATAAATGCCATCAAGCAATTTTACCTGAGGCCCTTGCAACTCCACCAATCTGTTATGTATATAGTGTAGAGTAATAGTTTTAAATGCTTTGAGTTCAACTCCTACAGTTGTTAGTATTTGCCTTTCATCTTTCCATATGTCAACAACATAAGTCTCAATCCTACGCCTCTGCCCCCTGGCATCCAACTGAAATTGCTGCAGGTTGCACTTATGCTACATAGCATTGTTTCTTTGGAACCTTCTCTCTACTTATGCTGCTAATGTACTCTGCCTAGAGATATCCAAAGTTACAACTTTCCCTTTATTATCTCCAGCATTTTAGATGCTTGTTATTCGGTGATGGCTTGAATACATTCAACAAATAATGGATCCTTTCGGCACATGTTTGTAATAAACACTATGGAGATATACTTACGGGTTTTGTCATATTTACATTTCATTTTTAACCACTCTGTAAATATAAGCATTCTACAGTTTGGGTTGAGAATAGTATGTTGGTTGTCTACAAAAGAGAGATTAAAAAAAAGGAAAAAAACAAACAAAAGGAAGAACATATTTGGCATGGTGGGAACGCAAAAGCATAGAAGCTGTTAAAAGAATTTTAGCGCTTAAAATGATAAAACCAATCCTTTTGTGACCATACTCACAAAACATTGAATTCAGTATTGTAACTGAATGACACTTTCAATCAGTCCATTTTCAAGTTGTGCCATGTTTTTATTCTATAGAACGAGGATCAATGAAAGGACATTCAGCACCCTACGCACACCCCACCATGTGCACCACTTTTCCAAATTTCTTCTGCAATTTCTTCCAAACATTATCACTTTTTACCAATTCAAAAAAAACCATTATCTTCGCTTAACATCCATTTTCCCAGCCTGCATGGATCCCCAGCAGAGTTTTGAGACAGATTTTCTAGGCTCGAATGTCCTTTGTGTTGCCAACTGCCCACTGTTTTCAAACAGGATGATGGGCAGACATATTGTTCACACATTCGAAAATGAGAACCTCAATTGTAGGACAGTGGTAGACACTTACAATCATCACATTATATCAGGAAATGGGTGCACACAATCACACGCCCACACACACCACACACACACACACACACACACATATATATATATATATATACATATATATATATATATATATATATATATATATATATATATATATATATATATATATATATATACAACAGGCTTCTTTCAGTTTCCATCTACCAAATCCACTCACAAGTCTTTGGTCAGCCTGAGGTTATAGTAGAAGACACTTGCCCAAGGTACCATGCAGTGGGACTGAACCCGGAACAATGTTTATATATATTAACAAACATATATTCAATATAGTATGTTACATAAATGAGAATGTATTTCCCTTCTTACATTACAATATAACAAAATAGCTTTACTCTGCATCATATATTGAGTACTTTTACTGTCATTCATAAAATTAGAAAAACAAAAATCTCCAAACATTTCACAACTTGAAAGTAGTACATGTTATGAATATGATGGATGATAGATGATGCCAAAAGCCCCAAAGGAATTTCATCATACTGAGATCACAAACTGAACAGAGACTCTGTCAATGTTTACCCCTCCCCTTTATTATTCAAGTCCATAAAGGTATTTCGTATTGGAAATTGTGAATAGTTGGGAAACCCAGCAAGTTATTTCCCATTACTAGAATTCAATACGAAGATGGATCTGCAGTGGATACCACTGACACCCAATGTATATGGCTCAGAGCAGATTCTTAAATACACAGCATAATGATGATGATGATGATGATGATGATGATGATGATGATATACATATATATATATATATATATATATATATATATATATATACATAAATGCATGTGTATATAAATATATATAAATATATATATATATAAATATTTATAAATATGCATATATGTATGTATATGTATATAAATATGCATATATGTTTGTGTATATATGTATGTATGTGCATGCACATATATACACATACATACATGTATGTGTATATATATATATATATATATATATATATATGCATATATATATATATATATATATATATATATATATATATATATATATATATATAAATATATATGCATACTTGTTCATGTTCTTGTGTCTGTATATATAAACATATATATATATATATATATATATATATTTATATATATATATATATATATATACATATATATACATACATATGCATATATACATCAGAAAGATAGAATTTTTTATATACACATATATAAAATATATATTATAAATATATATATGTATGTTTGCATGTATAAGTATATAACACACACACACACACACACACACACATATATATATATATAAGTATGTAGGTATGCATAAGTATATATTATATATTTATATATATATAGATATATATATATAAGTATATATTATATGTATGTATGTAAGTATATATTATATATGTGCGTGTGTGCGTGTATGTATATGTATATTTATCATTAACCATGTTAACAGATATAAATTTGAACACGAACATGAAGAGATAATGATAAATTCTTCCTAACTAAATTGGTCATGCCATCTTCTATCTATAAATCAAAATTCCAATATTTAACAGAGTCAGGGAACCCAGCCACATGGTTTTCCGTTTCCTTTTTTTTTACATTGCATCTGCCAATTCTGAAGAATAATATGACTGCAATTATGACAATACCCAGTGAAGGTGTCCCTACCTGGTCACATATTGTGCTAGAAATAGCAGACAAACATGCAACAGATAAAACATAACAATGAAACTGAACAAACTCTTGCCTCCCAAAATTCCCCTCGTGGGGCCTAATCTTACAGTGAGACTAAATGCATACCTATATGGTTATCTATCTTTATTCATAATTCCTGTTGTGATTGGTAATTGTATAATTCCTATCTGGCTTCCCAACAGTGTGGCATTATAGCCGAGTGGCAGCATTATTAGAGCAGTGGCAAACATGCCTGGCAGTACTTGTTTGGCTGATGATGTTCCAAGTTCAAATCTCACTGAGGTCAACTTTGACTTTCTCCTCTCCAGATTTGGCAAAATAAAGAACCAATGAAGAACTGGAATCGATGTAATTAACTAATACTCCGCCCACTTATTAGCCTTGTGCCTAAATCACAAACAATTATGACCTCCCCCACCATCTTCTGCTGATTAATAAACCTGCTTTTTTCTTTGTTTCTTTGATGAGGTAGTTATGGGGGGGGTGAGGGTTATTCTTGGTAATTTGATTTTATACTTTTAATGTTGTTTTTTTCTCTTTCTTCTTGTAAAAATATGTTGTTAATAAAAACAAAGCTTAACATTATGTAAGTGAATTATTGTATCTCAGCACAATCATGTTTGCATGTTTTTCTAGTATTTTCCCTCAACTAAAACACAGCATATTCTGGAGACGAGGTGTACTCGGCTTGAACAACTGCCAAGAAACATTCAACAAATCAGATCACTGCTCACATTGAGCTGCCAAAACAAGCCCTCTTGGGGCCTATTCGCAATGCAAAATTAATTATATACAGATATCATATATTATTCACAGATATTCGACATGAAAGCACATAGTTTCAAGTTCAATAAGTGCAAACATTACTGTGTGGGGTAGAAGGTTGCTTTTTAACCACATCATTTCCGGTTCAATCCCATGGCATGGCACTTTGAGAAAGGGTCTTCTCTTCTTGTAAAGCCTCAGGCAGATCAAAGATTTGAGGGTGGAATTGTTAGATGGAAACTAAAAGGAGATCACACACACAAGTATGTATGTATGTATGTATGAATATGTATGTGTGTGTGTGAGTGTTAGTTTTAAATAAGCATTACACTCATAAGAGTTGTGCCATTCATTTCTAATATTCTGTGGAAATATATCTGGTAATGGTAAAATATTACCTTGTTTGGAAATCAACGAGGGTTGGGAACAGGAAGGGCATCCAGCTATAAAAAAAATTACCTTAATAAATTCTGTCCATTGGAACAATGCATGTTAAAATGGTGATGATGATGGTGATGATAATGGTAATGGGGGGGGTATCTGTTTATTTCCTAACGTTCCTTTCTATTGATAGGCATAGGCTCGAAACATAAAAGACTTTCTGACATTCCCAAGTGTCAAACTAATACACCTGCTTGTTGTTTGTACACC
>NC_142945.1:54446399-54461399 GCF_046866305.1 Octopus bimaculoides
TGTATATGTTTATTTTTCACGCTGTTCAAGTCATTAATCAATCTGTCTTCTTTAAGAGGAATGTTGCAAAATGGCTGCATACCATTATTTTTGCAAGAGAAAACATTTCTCCATCAATATATATATATATACATAAACACACACACACATATATATATATATACATATATATATATCTATATATATATATGTATACACACACACACACACACATACACACACACACACAAATACATACATACATACATACATACATACATACATACATACATACATGCATGCATATATATATATATGCAGTGGCTTTTCCTCTGTCTTTGTGTTCTGAGTTCAAATTGTGCCAAGGTCAACTTTGCCTTTCATTCATCCTTTCAGAAGTGATAAAAATAAGAAGCAGCTGGGCAACCGGATCGATGGAAGCAACTTATCTCCTCTCCCAGATTCGCTGGTATCGCACCAACATCTGAAACCAGTGTATATGTATGTGAATATATTCATATATATATATCTGTGTGTGTATGTGTGTGTATTTATGTATATATATATATATATATATATATATATATATATATATATATATATATATATAAAATCATCATCTTCATCCATTGTCCAGGCTGGCATGGGTCAGACCGTTTGACCAGGGCTGGTAAGCTGGAAGACTGCACCAGACTCCAGTCTCATTTGGCATGGTTTTCTATGGCTGGTGCCATTCCTAATGCCAACCACTCCAAGTGTGCAATGAGTGCTTTTTTGTGCCATCAACATGGGCTTACTACATATCAAGGGTTCCCGTTAAGGGTCAAACATCAGAAGCTGGACATGTGGCCAAAAGCATACAGGACTGAGTGGTGGACTATCATCTTTGAATATCTGTAATATTCAAGGATAAACTTTCAGCATGTTTCCCTTCCTATGAAGAATTATCAGGAAATCTCACTTCCCTGATTTTCGTCTTCAATTTTCTTAATTTATAGATTTTTATATCCATTTCTGTAAAACTATTTTATAAATGATTTGATATCATTTACAATCACCTGTTCATCTTTTTTTTCATTATGTAATATATGGGTGTGTATATGTGTGTGTGCTTGTGTATGTATGCATTTATGTGTGTGTGTGTATATATGTGTACATGTACACACACATGCACACACACACACATACATATGCGCACACACACACTTTGCAATGATGAAACCTTTTCAATGACAATAATCGGCTAATAACATTAAACATATAAAGAGCTTCAGACACATTAGTTTTGATGACAATAACCATTTGATCACATTATCTGTAAATACAATCAGTGGCTTCTGCTGCACACATGTGCGTCTGTATGTGTGTGAGTGTGCATGTATGAATGTGTGTATGTGTGTGTGTGTGAGAGAGAGAGGGAGGGAGAGAGAGTGTGTGTGTGTGTGTGTGTGAGAGAGAGAGGGAGGGAGAGAGAGTGTGTGTGTTTTTGTCCATACTCCTGTTTGTGTTTTTCTGAACCTGGTTTTTATCTGCAAAAGTTTGAGCAGTGGTTTGGCTAAATCTGTAACTTGGCAGTTCAACACATATGTATTGAGAAAAATAACTCTCAGACAGAAATTCCATATTAGGGTTGATGTGTTCAATTAAAAGCATTGCCCCAGGATGGTTGTAGTCCAGAAACTAAAACCAATGCTGGAATATACAGGGAAATGTTTGCAATACAGAAATTCAATTTAATTAATTGGTTACAGGACATTTTGCCATCAACATTTTTACTGCAGAAATATTTTGCTGTAAAGAATTTCACTTTCAATGACTCTCATCAAGTTTTGTTAATGATTGACATTGAATAAAGAGTTGCCTATCTTATAAAAATGATTAGATGATTAGGGAGGGGGGGAGGGTTAATGGAAAGGAAACAGGAGTGATTCCATGGGGAAGAGGAGACGATAAGGGGCAGTAGTAGGAATACAATGTGAAGATTAGGGAGATTACAGCAGCTGAGCCAGGTGGTGGTGGTGGTGGTGGTGGTGGAATAAGTATTTGATTTCCCTACCAATAACCAAAACTTCATTATTAACATTTAAGTAATCAAATTTTCTTCAAAGCTCTTCTCCTCCCTGATGTTTTCTCTGATTGTGTTTTCAGTCCTTAAATGAAATAAAAAGTCTCTTTTCTCTGCACTGGATAGATATTTCATTAGAATACTCCACCAATATTCTTTGATTTTAAACGTTTGTGTCTGTCTTCTTCATTTCTTCATCTAATGGTTTCTAGTGGGCTCTTTTTTTCTTTTTTCTTATTTTTATGTGACTTTACATTTTGTTTAGTATTTGTTTCTCACAATGTCATTATCTCTTTATAGAAAGACACAATGCTATGGACATTTATGAGCATTAGGTGATAAAGTCATCATCATCATCATCATCAACATCATGATTATGTTATCCCATAAGACTCATAAAAGTCCATAAATGTCTGTGTTTCTATATACAAACAGTAAAGATGGAGATGATAGGCTCCAACATGGACGTGTTGCTAAGCTCACTTCACAAACCCATGGTTCAGTTCTGCTGCATGTCTTCTACTATAGCACTGGGCCAACCAATGTTTTGTGAATAAATTTGGTAGACAGAAGCTTTGCAGAAGCCCATTGTATACACATACATATATACACACATATATACACACATATATACACACATATATACAAAAAAGTCCCTCTAAACTAGAAACCCATAAACAAGATTTACTCTTACATGAATAAGAATCTCTATAAAGGACAATCTTGAAATATTCATGTATCAATTTATTGTGTAAGCCCTTTATTTATTGTGTACGCCCTTTCCCCTTTCTGTTAAAGGCAGAAGCCCCGGAATTTTGAGGGAGTGAGTCAATTACACCAACACCAGTACTCAACTGGTCCTTATTCTATCAACCCGAAGATAATAAAGGGCAAAATTGACTGCAGTGGGAGTTTAACTCAGAACCTAAAGTTGTCAGAAATGCTGCCAACCATTTTCTCTTGAATGCACATTGCCTTACAATTAATAATGATAATGATAATAATAATAATAATAATAATAATAATAATAATAATAATAATAATAATAATAATAATCCTTCCTACTATATGCACACGGCCTGAAATTTGCAGGGAAGGATTAAGTCAATTTCATCGACCCCCAGTGTTCAACTGGTACTTGTTTTACCGACCCCGAAAGGATGAAAGACAAAGTTGACCTCAATGGAATCTGAACTCAGAACGTAACGATGGACGAAATGCCGCTAAGCATTTCATCCAACGTGCTAACAATAGATACTGCCAGCCATAATAATAATAATAATAATAATAATAATAATGATAATAATAATCAAAAGACAGGGTATGGTGGTTAGTTGCCTGCCATATCCAGCTGCTATATTTATATTAATGAAATCCACCAGGTTAACAACAATGGTGTCTGGATTGATGTCAGATATTTATTGACCTTCCTTCAATCGACCTCTGTGTCGTTCAGACTGGTGTCACTCTGGTAGCTGGAGATTGCTCTGCCGTGTGCAACAATTTGGCATGGAGCCATTGCGGGGAAATTACAGGCATTTATCTGTCTGTCTGCACACAATCGCCGTCATCACCAGTTTTTTTCATCGTTATCCTCACCATCATCATTATCACCACCATCATTATCATAATTGTCATCATCATCATCATCATCATTGTTCTTAGTGTGATTATCATCATTCACAATTGTGATTACCATCAACCTCAATCATTGTCAATGTTGTAGTCATTGTAATTATCATAATCATCATCATCGTCATCATCATCATCCTCATCATCATCATCGTCATCATCATCATCATCATCATCATCGTCATCATCATCATCATCATCATCATCATCGTCATCATCATCATCATCATCATCCTTGTTATCATCATCATCTACATCATCATCCTCACCACAAACACTACCACCACAACCATCACCATCATCATCATCATCACAACTATCATCATCATTATCATTATCATAGCAGCTTTTTCATCATTACAATGTTATTATTATCATCTCCATCATCATCATCACTGTCATCGTCGTCATCTTCATCATCATCATCATTATCATCGTCGTCGTCGTCATCAGCAGCATCATCAGTACAACCAAGTACATTAAAAACTCTCTATGGAGCAATAGTTTAGTTGGTTTATTCTACTGGTTTATAAATTTAATTATGAAACAAAGGCTTAATATACCTATTAACGTATTCTTTTTCATCTGTCTCGGATTATATCCATATTTAATCAGCATCTAAATTATAATTCTAGCTGTAATATCCTGCATTCATATTCATTCTCATCATCGAAATCAATAAATCATTCACAGCCATACACCGTATCATTCGATCTCATTTCATTGTCTGTCTCGTTATATAGTCTACATCTAATCTAGAACAGCATCAATCTACAGCAAGCACACACATATACACACACACACATGAACATACTAACACAGCGATATACACACACATGCTAACACAGATACACACACATACACAAACACATTTATGTGGACATGCATATACGTAGATATTTAAGTATATATACATTGCATATATATAATTACATATATATATATATATATATATATATATATAGGGCCAACATTCAAAGGTCATGCTTGACCACCTCATCCCACGTCTTCCTGGATCTACCTCTACTCCGGATTCCTTCCACTGTTTGCGAGAGGCACTTCTTCACACAGATCTCCTCATCCATCTGTAGTACATGGCCATACCAGCGCAAACGTCTCTCATGCACGCCACATCCTATGCTTCTTATGTCCAACATTTCTCTCAGAGTGCTTACACTCTGTCATGCGTGCACACCGACATTACACATCCAGCGGATCGTGATAGCTTCATTTCTTTAGAGCCTACGCATGAACATATATATATATATATATATATATATATATATATATATATATATATATATATATATATATATATATATATATATATATATATATATATATATGTATATATGCATATATATATGTGTGTGTGTCTGTAATATATTATGTGACAATTATTCAGTTGCCCTAATAAAACTAAGATTTTCGGATATATATATATATATATATATATATATATATATATATGTATATATATATACACACACATTTATATATATATATATTATATTATATCTAGGACTATACTATCAAACTTGTTTATTTAAGATGAGGACAGGATGCAACTTGAAGGACACTTGGCTGCTATTTCTTGACGGTTGTGCCACCACCTAGGGACTCATTCACTGATTCATGATGTACTAGAAGTATTAAAATAAGGTGAATCAATTTGCTCTTTTGAAGCTAATTTAGAATATGTAGAAAATTTATATTAAAATTTCAATCACTTGTGGCTTTAAAATATTAATATCTTAATGTAATATTAAGAAAAAGTTGATGGCAATAAGAAATATGGAAATATCAAATTTATAGGTTTTTTTTTATAGGATATCGATATTTTCTTATATTTTTTGTATGTTTTTGCATGATTTAAAGGTAGTTGCTATAATTGAAATTAAAGAAAATGATTACAAAATTTTGCTCATTACCCAGTAAAATCTGGTGTATAAGGTGATGAATGTTCAAAGATTAGTAACCACTACATGATTGCATATATCGTTATTGATGGTAATAGGATATATGCATTAGGTATATATATATATATATATATATATATATATATATATATATATATATATATATATATATGCGTGCGTGCGTGCGTGTGTGCTGATACACAGACTAACAGCAATCAAATAACGACAGCAGTGTGCGCAACAAACATCAGCAACAACCTGACCGTCGCTTGACAAGAGATGCTAACGTTTCTGCCAGCTCGCCGCCTTTTCATTTGCTCATATCAAATCTTTCGGTGGTGAACGCGGATAGAACCGCTCAAACTTTTATAACCAGTAGCTGCGGAAAGTGGTTTCACCCTGCAACGACTTTGAAAAACACTTCTTGTCATGCTGCAAGAAATAGAAGCACTTCCAGCAACACGTTTTACAAAAGACAAACTTTTCTCATATTTCAATAAATATCTCTTTATATGTGCATGTTTTAATATCCACAGCATTTGGTAGTGGATATTAGAACCGCGCTTAGAGGAAGCAATGAAAACATATTACAGAAGGACAGGAAATATCAATCCCCACCATTTTGGGTTTTTTTCTGGTAATTAACATCATTACATGAATGATAATGAAATATAATTACGCTAATGAAAGGGCCGAGATTTGTTACTGACCAATCAGATGATTTCATTTAAGTCACCATGTTGTTTCATGCTTTCTGACTTTGACCTGCCGCTCGACTTAACCCAACCACCAATTGCTACTTCGGCTCTCTTAAGAGCAATTCAGTAATTGGAATCATCTGAACCAAGTTCCGGTCTGAGAGTACTTGCCGCCCCAAACCAGCTGTCTCGGAGACCAATTACTGGTCACACACAATGTCATCTCACCTGACTCACTGATAAAACAAAATACCAAGCGATCATCTCTGCAGGTTTGTTGAAACTAATTGCTTCAACCAGGTTAATTCCGGTTAACTGAATTAAATTATACATATTCTACTCCAGGAATTGGTTAAATCTTGTTCTGTTCTTTATTAATAACGTAATCAAACACACAAACAGACACACACATACACCTATTTATGCGTGTGTTCATCTCTTTTTGCACACACACACACACACACACACACACACACACACATACATATGTGTGTGTGTGTGTGTGTGTGTGTGTGTGTGCAAAATGAACTTTTTCCAACGGATTTGCAGATTTGTTTGCAGGCGTACTTATTTCAGCCTAGTCTTGCTCAAAGATACAACTGCGCAGCCAAGAATCCAATCCAAGACCTTACGATCGTAAGCCAAAGACGTTAAATCACTAGGCCAAGCATTTCTACATCACTCGCGCACACACACACGTGTATATATATATACACACACACAGACACACACACACACACACACACACACACACACACAGAAAGAGAGAGAAGTACATACAGACGGAAACAAATATTAGTGATTGAGTGTGGTGGGTGTATGTGTGTGTTTGCGTAACTAAACTAACGTAGTAATCTTATTTATAAGTTATCCGTTAGTTGCGCTGGTTTTCTTAGTTATTAGCTTGTTAATCCATTTATGCTATTTGACTTATGTAATAAAAATTTTTAGAGAAACAATTTCAACTCTAAATCCTTTTTACAGCCTCTTTGGTATTGCATCAGACATTCCAGGTCCATTATCTCGAACATCCTTCAAATTCTTATTTCAATCTAAATGTGGACTAAAAACTAATTAAATTTTCTATTTCAAAGTGCTTTCAGTTGTAAATAGCCTGCAAAAGGCAATGTCAGCTGTCCAAGAAAATGTGTTACTTTATTCTGTTAACAATAGTTTGGTGAAGGTGTAGATGTTGTCTTCCATTTAGTATTCGACCAGAATAAAAGAAATAAGCAAAATACTAACGTGACATGTTTCCTTAATCACTAATGGCTTGTTTAACACTGATGTTACTACAATTTGCTTCCAGCCCATTATCTTTATGATTTCAGTAACTGTCGAGATAAGGGCCTTTATTCTCCCCAAGACGATTAAATGCTGCCAACTCTTCAACCTTTGTCGGAATTTCTTGTTTAAGTGGCCAATTGGAGAAGAAAGATGGCACATATTGATTAATGAGGTCTCCCTGGTGTTTTAGAAGAAGACAAGGAGAAACAAAGTTGAGACGGTTTATTTAAGTATATCTTAATCCGGTGAACATTCTCCTAGAATGTTCTTTTAAATTTACTGTCGGATTAACAAGTTGATAATACATTATTGTTGCATGTTTCCAACAATGCACAAACTTTGCAGCCACTTTCAATATGGCTCCCACACAGACGGAACTACAAACGCTATTTTGACATTTTATGTTTAATGTTTAATTTGTTTTAGGTATTGCACTGCAGTCGTGTTAAAGCACCACCTGGAGGGGTTTAGTCGGACAAATCGAACCGTAATTATTGAAGTCTGGTATTAACACAATCGAGGTTAGTTATTGACGAACACCAGGTTTCAACATAAGGCTAAATCTAACAACCACCATCACTTATACAACTTAAGGTATTACTACTGCTTCCAGAGGAAAGGTATTCCTATTTGCATCACTAAATATCAACGCAGGTATGGCTGTACGGTTAAGAAGTTCACTTTGCA
This sequence comes from Octopus bimaculoides, assembly GCF_046866305.1. Lineage (NCBI taxonomy): Eukaryota > Metazoa > Mollusca > Cephalopoda > Octopoda > Octopodidae > Octopus > Octopus bimaculoides. Next base: position 54,454,667 of record NC_142945.1, read on the forward strand.
GCCACCTGGTTTCTAGTATCAAGCCGCTCCACAACACCTTGGGCAAGTTTCTTTGACTATAATAGCCTCAGGCCAACCAACGCCTTGTGAATGGATTTGGTAGACAGAAAAATGTGTAGCAGCCCGTTGTGTGTGTTGGGGGGGTGTTTGCGTCTGTGTATGTCCACTCATCATCGCTTGACAAACGGTGTTGGTTTGTTTGCTTAATCTAGCAGTTCAGCACAAGAGACCGACATAATGAAGAAAATAAGTAATGAGATCAATTTGTTTTGATTAAAAACTCTTAAAGGCGTTACTCCAGCATGGCCGCAGTCCAATAAATAAAACAGGTTAAAAAAATTTTTATAAATAAAATAAACACCATTTTGAGATTTACAAGAAAGTGCAAAACGTCCTGTCCAGGACACGAACTGCTGACCTCCCAGATGCTTGCTTTGCTGATGTCTTATGTCTTCCACAATCTAAAAACTGACACCTCTTCTTTGACCTCCACATCCTCCTACTTTAATGTTTCTCCTCCTACACTCTTCCATTTGTGGTGTTCATTATTAACGACATGAAGAAGAACGAGAGTTTAGTAGTTTTACTTTCATTAATATTTGAACTGCGCCATTATCTGATGTCATCGGAGAAACAATATAAGTATGTGCGTGTGTTTGTCTTTGTGTTCGTGTATATGACAATATATATATATATATATATATATACATATATATATATATATATATATATATATATATATATATACACATACACACGCACACACTTTTACATAGATACATCCATATAAATACACGCACACATTATGTATATATATATATATGCATGCATATGTAGATACGTATTTATATATGCATACACACACACACACATACACATACACGCGCGAGCACGCATGTGTAACCGGTTGTATGTTCGAGGGTACCTCTGCGTGTACGTGTAGGTGTAAAAGTGGTGAAGGATGGGGACTACCGGTGCCTAGGCAGGTACGTGTCTGAGTGTGTCTATGGATGTGTGTGTGTGTGTGTGTGTGTGTGTGTGTGTGTGTGTGTGTGTGTGTGTGTGTGTTTGAGTATGTATGGATGTGTATGCGCGTGCTTTCATACAATGTAAACGGGATCTTTATCGATGGTGCAGGAAAAGATCAAAACGGAATACAAAATGGCTGCCCTGAAAGTATGTTAATGTGTAGCATCTCTGTGAGATGTCATTAATAATAAGACAATGCCAGCCTAACGTAGTAATATTCCTCCGATACTTATTACTTAGCAATAAAACCTTGCATAATACAAGACACAACACCTGCTACAAGACCTGCTTTGACTTCTCGTCTAAATACAAGAACTGTAAGAATTTCTCAACGTTTTATTGGAATATAGCTTTATTTTCCTTTATTTTCCAAAGAATAAAAATAAATTCTTTGAAAAAAAATTGTAAAATCAAAATCCTTTTTCTATTTAAGCTGTTTGATTTATACTTTTCTTCCGTTACTCGTTTCAGCCAATTTGACTGTGGCCATGCTGAAGCACTGCCTTTAGTCGAACAAATCGACCCCAGGACTTATTCTTTGAAAGTCTAGTACTTATTTTATCTGTCTCTTTTGCCGAACCGCTAAGTTACGCGGACGTAAACACACCAACATCGGTTGTCAACCGATGGTGGGTGGACAAACACAGATACACAAATACATACATACATGCATATATACATATATACGACAGGATTTCACATTTCACACCGTTTCCGTTTACCAAGTTCACCCACTGGCATTGGTTGGGCTGGTGCCATTACAATAGAAGACATTTGCTCAAGCTGTACGACTGAACGTGAAGCTATATATTGCAAAGCGAGTTTCTTAACCAGGCAGCCATATTATAAGAAAATAAAATAAACAAAAATATGAAAAGATAGATCTTAGCTAAGACTAAAAAAATAACAGTATCTCTATCAGTGTATAAAACGGCGCTTTATTAATCAAACTATTATTTAATATTGAAAGTTTCAGCTGTTAATTTAGTCATAATATAAGCCATGTTTTTGGAAAACCATAATTATAAGTTTAGTTTGATTTTCTCTGTTTTTTGGTTTCACTTTTTCTGTTTGTTTTTGAAAATTTTGAGTAAAATTAATTTCCAAAAGAAGACAGTTCTTCGAAAAAATTTTGTGAAATAAATAGATTCCACAACAACGTAGAAAGTAGCAGATCTGACGCTTGATGGATATTTTGGTATTTCTCTGCCATCCTTGGCGCTATTCTATGAAACCAAACAAGTTAACACCAGCATGCCACTCTTGGCATTTTATAATGCAAAATATGCGCAGTTCGATTTCAGATTTAAATTCGAAGTCACATTCTTTAAAAATACAGATTGCTATACTCTTATGACGTACGTTTATCGAATATATATTGACGTTTTCGGACGTATACGTTGCTACATATACGTAATTATATGTATGATGTATGTCTATAGTTATATACATGACAATTGTTGTTTGTTTATCTGTGTGTGTGCGCGCGCGCGTGCGTGTGTGTGTGTGTGTATGCGCGCGCATATGTGTGAGTGTGTGCGACTGCGTCTGTGTCTACGCCCATATTCTAAGCATACAATGAACTACATATTTTTCTGTACATTTATCTGTGAATGGGACTCCCCAAACAAAGCTAGACAAAATTTCTCAGCGTAATTAAAATAAATAGCTTTTACGAAACAGTAATTATGATTTGTGATTCCTGCTGAAAAAATAATCACATTGATGTCCAGGCATCCAGTGAAGAAGAGAATTTGTTCTCTATCACTTGCTATTATTATATATACACATGTTCACCATTATATATATATATATGTGTGTATATATATATAAATATATATATATATGTATGTATGTATGAATGTATATATGTTTACAGATGTGTATGTATGTATCTATAAATAGATATATACATATATATGTATATACCTATATATATAGATAAGTATATATATGTAAAGTGAAGTATATTTGCCACTTATATATATGTATATATGTATATATGTATATATATATATATATATATATATATATATATATATATATATATATATATATATATATATATATATATAGAGAGAGAGAGAGAGAGAGAGAGAGAGAGAGAGAGAGATAATATAATATGTATGAGCTGAAGACTTCTGAAACTGAGGCTGTTGCAATACCCTGTTCTTATGTAAGATGCAGTGGACGGTACCCTTGGTACTATGCACTGGCTACCTGTGCGGGCATTCGAATAGTACTTGATGCCAAAGTTTGGTACCAGTCCTTCCAGTATTTTCCATATGTAAATTATTACATATCTCTCCCGCCTGCGCTCCAGGGAGTAGAGACATAGTGCCTTCAGTCGCTCCCTGTACTTCATCTGCTGGACTGTGGTGACCTTTTTTGTATAGTGACGCTGAATTGCCACGAGTTGTTATTAGCTTGGCACTGTGTGGTGATCACAACAGAGAGCAATAGTCTAGGCGGATCAGAACAAATGTCTTCCATAGAGTCAACATGACTTTTTGATCCCTTGTTCTGAATGTCCTCAGTATCCACCCTGCCAGTTGTCTGCACTTTGCTGTCAACTTGACAATGTGCATGTGAAATTATGCATCGCTACACGTGCTGATGCCCAGGTCTCTCACTGTTTGTGATTCTGGGAATAATATATATATATATATATATATATATATATATATATATATATATATATATATATATATATATATATACATATATATATATATATATATATATATATATATATACATATATATATATATATATATATATATATATATATATATATACATATATATATATATACATATATAGTATATATATATATAATATATATATATAATATATATATATAATATATAATGTGTATATGTATAATATATACATATATAATATATAAATAATATATATATATATATAATATATATATATATATAATATATACTTATATAATATATAACATATAATATATATATATATATATATATATATATATATATATATATATATATATATATATATATATATATATATATATATAATATATACATATATATGATATATATATATATAATATATATATATAATATAAATATATCATAAATATCATAAATATATGTAATATATATATAATATGTATATATATGACATTATATGCATGCAAGCCTGTATATGTAAGTGTGTTTGGGTGGGTGGGTGTGGATTAAATCAGTATTTACTATATATCTTCAACTTTATAAAGAATGTGCCTACTTGAAGCTTCCATTTTCAACGGAATGGTAGATTCTAAAATTTGCTGAAAAATAGATTTTCCTAAACATATCAAAACAACCACTCAACGCATTCAACAATGCCTTATTGGTTTCCAGGCACTTTTGACTTGACTCAGTTCCAGATTTTAATTACTTTTCTTAATTTCATTATTGGAAATATTGCATCGGTATTTATAGCCTTTCTTGTTTTGTTTTGTTTTTTCTTTTGTTATGACACGTGTTTCATTAATTAAACTGCATACTTCAACAATTTTCATTCGTAATATTTCCGTTGAGTTTAAGGACACTTAAGCAAAATTTAACGAATCATCATTTAAGCTGTTGAGGTTTTAAAGTAATTCGTGAAATGAATTTCCAGTACGTTACAGATATCTCCGTTAAATTCATTGGTCAAACGATCTTCATTTACAGAAATAGAGATGTTATTCTTTCGATAAAAATAAGATAAGACTCTAATTAGTCTTTCTTCGATAAACCAGTTGTTTCATAAAGCGGGTAAATGGATATTTTAATTTATTATATTATCTGGCGCACATATATGATATGTTTTGTTTATACGCCAAAATTTGCAGCATGATAGCGTCGTAGGGAAGGTTTTATTTTGAGATTAATAATAACGGCATAGTATCGGTATCTACCATTCCTGGTGATTCTGAGGCAAGCAGTATTTACTGGTCTGTAGCATTCAGGTGTTCTTTAACAGTCGGCGTTGTGTAGGGGAGGTTTCTTTGAACGCTATTCCGCAGCAAACTGTGTATAAACACATACACTAGGTATGTGCGACCGATATCGTTTACGAGAGCCGCTTTCAATTCGTAATTTATTTATTATATATATATAGAGAGAGAGAGATTTCTATTTCAGCCAGTACGCATGCGCGTACTCTCTGACTGACAAACTGATATAGATCCGTACAAATATGCCCGTGTATAGATATGTGTACATACGTATGTGGATTTGTTGAACAACGGATGTAGTCATAAGTGCTAATCTGTGAGTTTGCGTGTGTAGTGTAGTGCAATCTGAGAACACAGACATAACACTGATATATATATATATCTTTCATTTTTTACTTCTCCCAGTCATTAGAGTGAGGCCATGCTGGGGCAACGCCTTTTTAGCCTGATACTTATTATTTTGCTGAAACTCAAACACGTCAGCGCCAGTTGTCAAGCGGTATTAAGCGGGGAGGGCAAACACCGACTCAAACACACACACACACACACACATATATATATATATATATATATATATAAACAATATATGAGTATATGCATATATATGTACATGTATGTATATACGTTCATCCACATGTACATATAGATACATAACTGGGTACATGACGTGGCAAAAGAACAAGGACAAAAATGGTAAACAAGGTGCAACAAACAAGCAGGCCACATATATATATATATATATATATATACATATATATATATATATACGACGGGCTTCTTTCAGTTTCTGTCTACCAAAACCACTCGCAAGGTTAAAGTAGAAGACACTTGCCCAAGGTGCCATGCAGTGGGACTAAACTCAGAGCCATGTGGTTGGAAAGCAAGTTTCTTACCACACAACCATGCCTGCACCTATACACACACACACACACACACACACACACACACACACATATATATATATATATATAAAGATTCTTTTCTCTTTTTGTGAACATATACGACATACTTCTGACGAAAATTTGCGCTAATGATATGTTTAGGTTTCAGATAGCAAACCTTAGATTAATTTATATATGCAAACGTACAGAGTATTTCCATAATATAAATATCAGTTTGAATTTATCGCTAGAGATTTTCAAATAAAATTTACATACGACTATGTAAACAATGCGATCAAAGACAGGAAAATAGGTAATGGGTGTATGTGCAGATATCGGTAAATATCGGTTTAAAATTTTAAATAAGGCCAGCAATTCTGGAGGAGATGCTAAGTCGATTACATCGAGCACAGGATTCAACTCGTATTTATTTTGTCACCCACGAAAGACGAAAGGCAAAGGTAACCTCGGCGGAATTTGAACTCAGAACGTGCACACCGACGAAATACCGATATGCCTTTTGCTCGGCATGCTAACGACTCTACCAGCTCGCTGCCTTGTATATCAGTAAATATCAGTATATTATTATCATTGACAATATCAGTCAATATTTGAGTACATCGCATGCCACACGCACGATTCTGAAGCATCTAAACATATAAGATATATTAAATGTTTTATGTACATAAAAAGACCTGCCTGTTAATGTTCAGCGAATTGTGTGCTTTAATTAAGTAAAAAGGGAAAACGTTATTATATGTATAATATCGGCGCACGCTATTGTAAATGGAAGGGTTGCATGTTGGCTGTTAATAAGATCACGTTAGTTCACGAAACTCATATCTAGTCTCAGTTTAATAATCAA
>NC_142945.1:54466399-54506399 GCF_046866305.1 Octopus bimaculoides
ATATATATATATATATATATATATGTATGTATATATATATATATATATATATATATATATATATATATATATATATATATATATATATATATATATATATATATATACATACATACATAGCAAGAGAGAGAGAGAGAAACAGAGATAGGAAGACTTAGAGAAAGCGGACGGGGAGAGTCTTTACATGTGTATGTAATTGCATTTATGTATATGTTTGCATAAACGAACAATAGTCCAAGTATCCGTATATCTATATTCTTATTATTCCACCACCAATCTAAGTATGCTTCTGTTCAAACAAATCCTGTCTTAAACATGGAACCGGATCGAAGACATAATCGATAGTTCATACAATATATATATTTGGTATAAGACTGACAGAATATGGAATGAAATCGAAGACACTATTATACACTAAGCATATATTTTATTTCTGTAATTTGTATGACATTTGGTAGATAAATATCTTTAATTATATATATATATCCATAACGGATTTTGGACGACAGGTTTCACTGTTCTGTGGTCCCTTTCTGTGAGTTTTACTTTCCATCTGGAATAACTTTTAACAGAGTTACATTTACTTTGGTTTTAAAACACTCAAACTATGACATTGTGATTGTCTTGTATATTGCATAACACATCTCTCTAATCACACGCCACCCTTCGTGCATTCAGCTGTAGATACACGTTTCATGTCATTACCAACTTCACTACTCTTCTTTATTCAGTGCCTTCATCTCACGAAGAATCGGAATTGCATTTCCTAGACAGTTATCATACAGTTTTTCCTTTCACATATGGAGAGGAACCCTTTGTTACCAGCAGAGGTAACAAGTCCGCGAACTTCGCATCTCATTTTTGTTCAGTCACCTGCGCTTTTTAAAGCACCACCTCTAGCACTGAGTAGATCATTTAGGTTTCAGAAGCCGTCGACTAATTGTAACACTTCTTTTAGCTTTTTCTCAGAAACTGAAAAATACTAATTTCCGGTGTATGATTCCTATTAATTGATTGTACGTATATCTATTGAATAAGAAATCTTTTTTTCGTTGTCAGTCGATCTCTGACATTCCACTGGTTCTAAGGTGACAGTAGAAATTCTTGTATGTAAGTATTTTACATGTGAAGAGTTTAACCGAGGCTTGCTTACATACGCCTTGTTCACATCACACACATACACACACACACATAGACGGACAAATAGATAGATAGATAGATAGATAGATAGATAGATAGATAGATAGATAGATAGACAGACAGACAGGCAGATATAGATAGATAGATACATACATACATACATACATACATACATACATACATATATACATATATAGATATATGTCGGTTCTCACAACTCTAAAACTTCTCCAGAGAGAGTAACAGAGAGAATTCGAAAGTTCTGTGTCTGAGAAGAGAGTTGGTGTGATCCTTTTGAAAAGGCACGACGTGTGTATACTTGTAGAGCTTAGGTGTGTGTGCGTGCGTGTATGATGTGTGTGTGTACATAAGAACGAAGGTTATACATGATAACATCTTCCACCAAAATTGTAAGATGTCTCAAAGATAGATGCTGTCAGGAAATGCTTTCATTAAGATTTTTGATAGAATGAAAGTAAATCACGAGTTATGTAAACACAAATTTCACTTTTACTCCGTCATTTTCACACTCGGCATTGATTCATTTTCTGTTGGCAAAATTCCAACTATTATTTTATATTCTATGAGAGAGTATGTAGTTGACTAAATTACTATTGCTACTAGTTTTATCGGTGAAAAGTAAAATTAACCTCGACGGAATGTGAACTTGAAAGTTTCTGTGATAAAATTAAATCTAATAACGAAGATATTAAACGCGTTGCACCTGCATGACCAGTTGTTAACTGCTCTTCAATTTTAAGACTACATCCGATTAAATAGAGAAGTTAGTGTTATTATATATAACGTAATGTATATAATGTAGAGAGAATTTTGAAAAGTTAACTAGAAATAAACCAGTTGCAAGGAAAATGATAAAGCTTTCTTTATACGATGATTGACGTTAGTTTTGTTTCTGCAGCAGGTTGTAGGAAACAACAGCAGACATAATCCTACCTTGATCTGATTGATATCGAGGGAAAATAAATCAACGTAATGGAATGAATAAATAAAGATTGTACAATTATTGGCACGGGTAAAACAAAACTATAAATAACTATTTTGATATTAAATATTCCTGAACCGCCAGCCAATAGGTAAAACAACGCTTGTATATATATATATATATATATATATATATATATATATATATATATATATATATATATATATATATATATATATATACATACGTGTGTGTGTGTGTAGATACAACAGATTTCTTTCAATTTCCCCTCTACCGATTCCACTTACAAGAACCTGATTGGCTCTAGGCTATCGTAGATCTCCCTTTTCCAAGTTGCGATGCAGAGGGGCTGAACCTGAAACCACGTGCTCGGAGAGCGAACTTCTTTACCAAACACAAATGCCTACGTTTATATATAATATATATATATATATATATATATATATATATATATATATATATATATATATATATATATATGCACATACATACACACATGCATACATACATACAGACAGACAGACATACAGACAGACAGACGGACAGACGGACAGACAGACAGACAGATAGATAGATAGATAGATAGATAGATAGATAGATAGATAGATAGATAGATATAAACACACATATATAAGTGTGTGCATATCAAGAGAAACAAGAAGAGGGAGAGAGAAGAGATAGAGGGAGGAAGAAAGCATTATAACTCTAGGACCAAATGAATATGCAATGAAAGAGAAAAAACGATATTACTGGACAGCCACAGTTATTTCAGTTTCCTTGCAAGCTAAGCTGGGACAGACAATTGTAGAACTGCTTCTCTACCATCCTGACTTTTTCAGTGAAGCATAACCTCTACCATAGTTGCTGAAGTAGTGTTTAATGAATCATTAAGGAAATGTACACGCTTGTATATTTAACAGCGTCGGAAAATGGCAATGCTTAAAATTTTAATTACTCAGAAAAACTATTCTCGAAAAAAGCAATACAGTTAAGTTAATGTTAAATATTTAATGTAATAGACCAATAAATGGCCAATTCAAGATAAATAACGGATAAGGAGAGAAAAATACAATTTTAGTCAAAGGCTAATAGTTTCATTCTCCCGTTCACTACATGTAATGACTCTGCGGCCAAACATAGCCTCCATCATCATCACAGTCGCCCAAGTAGTAAAGAATTAATCGCTACGTAAGTGTAAAAGATTGTCTAGTTTTATTTAACATATTTGGATTTAAATTTCAGATGTTAAATATATAAAATACAATATTTATATTTATGTATTCGCAGACTGTAATTTCAAATTCAAGTTGCTTGAGAAGTGACCAGTCTTAAGAAGTTCACGTGAATTTGTGCAGGGTACCTTTATCCGGTGTTGTTTAGTTCGAGTTCGGGTGTTCCACAGAGCATATTTAGAAAGGAAAAACAAAAGAAAAGAGGCTGCATTTGAGGTTTTTCATTACGTTATCCTACGTACATTTCATTAACACAAGGTGATTGTTGCCTGCATAATGCAACACAAGCTGCCAACTCGTCAGAGATGTGTAATAACTAAACCTAATATTGCTGGAAAGAACGTACGACGATAATAAAAAAAGACCATCGCGGATATAATTTGTTGACTTTGTCTTAATTTACAATCTACTGTTGTATTTTTTTGTTATATACTACTTTCATTTTAAAATCCGTGATTTAAGTCCTAGAATATAAATAATTGTTAAATTAAAAGTAAAATCAAGCAATGCAACTAAATGAATAATTTAAATTATTAAAGAAATGTAATAAGCATGCCTGTGTGGTAATGAAGCTCACTCTCCAACCATTTGGTTTCCAGTTCAGCTCTAATGTGCCGCACCTTCTACTAAAGTCACGGGATGACTAATGTCTTGTGAGGGAATTTGATAGGCGTGATTGTGTGGAAATATAAGTGTATGAATATTTGTTTTCACACACACACACACACACACACACATACACACACATACGCACACACCAGTTGACCAGCCGGTGTTGTTTAGTTTGCGCTCTGAAATAATATCTTTTATAGACTTGCTGTATTTAAAAACACAAAATACACTGAAGACAAACGCAAGTTACACTAGCAATGACTAGTGCGAATGCTAAGTGTATTTTTTGACACACTGGGCGTTTCCACTTGCATGTAGTCACAACCAATTGCATGACAAGAAGCATTTTCGCCATCAAAAATGGAAAACAATGAATCAACAATCACTGATAATGCGAATAACCTCCGGGCAGAATAAAAATCATTTGTATGCAACAGGAGCAGTATCAAGTAAACATAGCTATTTGTGTATCTCGCGACGAATAGTGCAAGTAAATCTGCCTTATTGCGAGCGATGTGTTCACAGTAAGTGTAATACAAAAATAAGTGTTTATATATATATATATATATATATATATATATATATATATATATATATATATATATATATATCACATACATATACATAAATACATACATAGTCGCATAGAAAGCAGGAAGCTACCTCCCACTAGAGGTGCAGTAGACACCTCTATTGCATGTATTAAAATACACACATATTTTGACAGTCTCTCTTAAATTATACCTTTGTTTATCGTCTATAATTTATATGCATCGGTTATGGAGATTAGCTTTTGTTTATTTGTTTATTCATATTTCGAGATCTATTATTACTGTTGATGTCGTTCTTAGTTATTTTCCTGTTGTTGTTGTGATTGTGCCTAACAAGCAGTTTATCTTAATATTACAGATACATTTTGAAGACGTTAATATTTAAATACGAAACAAAGATTTTCTAAGAAAGAAGTTCTCTTGTGGCCGTCAACCATCCACTTCTTCCTCAGCACCCGCAAAAAATTATCAACTGTTTCGTGGAAGGTGGTCTACCCACAATTTTAAGCATTATTCGACGAAATACAGAAACTGCGAGGCTACTTTACAGAAGGTCCCGTTTTTCAAGACGCTGGGGCAGACACGGGCAAACTGCAGCCCACAGGACTGTCTGAATGGCATGCGTAATAAAAAAAATCACCTTGAATGCTTTCGTGGCGCGGCCCGCCTGATGATGCATCACATCTCGTGTGGCCCGTTTCGTGGCCTTGTGAGTGGATTTGGTAGACGGAAACTGAAAGAAGCCCGTTGTATATATGTATACATCTCATGCGGCCCGCTTCTCGCAAAAGGCTGCTCATGCTGGTGTCATTTCAGAGAGAATTAACTCCTCGTTCGAGCAGGACGGGCATCCAGAGACACAATGGTTCGGTTTGTTTATTAGTGTGACTCACAAATGTTTCACTACTTAAGCAGTGTTATCTTAAGGGCGCGGGAACGCCGATAGGCTGTTCAGCTGCCTCAAAGATCTAGGGACCCCAGTTCTGATATATGTTGCTATATTTTGGCAACTGTGATGATGATGGAGGCTATGTTTGGTCGCAGAGTCATTACATGTAGTGAACGGGAGAATGAAACTATTAGCCTTTGACTAAAATTGTATTTTTCTCTCCTTATCGGTTATTTATCTTGTATATATTATATTTATATATAGTGTGTACACAAACAAACGTATAGTTACACTGAAATTTCCTTATCGACGGCATTCAAAGAAAGTGACACGCATGTAAAAGTGCAGGTTATATAGGTGTATGTATGCATGCATAGACAGATAGGTAGGTAGGTAGGTAGGTAGGGAGGTAGGGAGGTAGGGAGGTAGGTAGGTAGGTAGGTAGGTATTGATATATACATATTTACATATATATTATAATATGCATATTTATACACGCATACAAATTTCATAAAGATTGAGTCATAAACGCCTGCGTACATGTATGTGTGTGTGTAAGGGAGAGAGAGCGTATGTGTATTATTAGATTCTGCTTCTTTTGTGTGTGTGTGTGTGTGTGTGTGTGTGTGTGTGTGTGTGTGGATGCAGATATATGAATATATATATGCACATATACGCACACACATATATATGTACACACACACATATATATATATATATTCATATATACATATATATGTATATGATATACGTAATATATCTACTTATATGCATGTATTTATTAATTATATAACGTACTACGTATGCCTAAGGATATTTATAAACATGTTTAATGATATATATATATATATATATATATATATATATATATATATATATATATATATATATATATATATATATATATGTATATATATATATATGTATGTATATATGTATGCATATATATATATAAATACATATATGTATGTATATGTATATATATATATATATATATATATATATATATATATATATATATATATATATATATATATATATATACATGCATATATACACACGCATACATACACACATAACATACATGCGTTACGTTCATCGTTGCTCGTGTACTTTTACGCGTTTGTCATTTGTTCTGATTATCTCTTCGCTTCAGGGGAACTGTCTTCCTAGAATGTCTTTCAGTATGTATGAGTATCTGAATCCACACCATAAATACCATGTCTTATAACTGCCTATATATTCACTCAAGGAAGAAGTTAGTTCGTGTCTTCCTCTCTCTGGGTCTGTCATTTCCCTGACGTTTTACCCCACCCTCATTCTCGTTCTCTGTCTTTGTATGTTTCCTTGTTCTATATATATTCTCTCTCTCCCTCTCTTTCTTTTTCGTCAAAACTACATGCACATATTATATGTGTGTAGCTGTATATCTGTCTCACTACCTTACATTTATAGATAGATAGATAGATAGATAGATAGATAGATAGATAGATAGATAGATAGATAGATAGATAGATAGATAGATAGATACTATTGTATATTAGGATACATGAGAGGCAAAGAATCACTGATGTAAAATGTCATCAAATAATGGCTACCTTAAGCAATAATACACTGGTTGATATCTTTATAGAGCCATATTTTCATTGTGTTATTTGTATTATTTTTCTCATTGTAAGACGTCGCGCTGGCAGAATCGTTAGCATGTCGGGCGAAATGATTAGCAGTATTTCGAAAGCCTCTAAGTTCTGGGGTTCAAATTCCGCCGAGGTCGACTTTGCCTTTCATCCTTTCGGGGTCGATGAATTAAGCACCAGTGAAACACTGGGTTCGATATAATCAGCTTATCCCCTCCCCACAAATTTAAGGCCTTGTGCCTCCAGGAGAAAGGATTATTTTTCTCAAAGTACGCAGGTGTTCTTGTTATTGTGTTCAATAGGATTTTCCATTTTGTTCAGTAATTTATCTTTTTGACTCCATGCACTATTATTCCTTTTTTTACCTTTTCTCCAGGCAGTAGTAATTTTTTCCTTTTATGCAACAGTGGTTTTCCTTGTAGTTAGTCCTATTTTAATTGCATACAGAAGTATTTCCCTTCGGGTGTATTATTTACTTCATTATATGCTGTACTACTTTTTTATAGCAGTTCTCCTTGCATGCTATAACTTGTGTTTTTAGTTGTTAACAATAATGATTATTTCATGCTGTATCATACGCAATAGTGCTTTTTCATTTTAGGCAATCTCTTTCTCATTGTGCGGAGCAGTACATCTAGCATTCTGTAGTAAATATCTTTAATGTTAAAGTATCAACCTGAAAGTGAGGTCAAGATAAACGGTTGGAAGTTGGGAGTAGGTCCATCTTGTCTCATTTCTACAAAATACAAAACAGGCAAGAATTTTGTATGTAGACTCTGGATTCTATTGTCGTGGCCAAAATTCGCCCAGGACGCAATCCTTAGTGTTTTCTGAATATTTCAGTTTGTTTCCTTAATATGTATTTTAGAAATATACCCAGGTTGATTTCTTGTCGTCAATTCAAATTATTTCTCTGGGTTCGCCACTCTAGAACAGGAGGGGACCCCGCGGGTGCATTTTATTGTTCCCGCAGGCTGGTGTACTCGTATGTACAAAATATAGTAAATTTCTCAATTATAGAATTTATACAATATTCGTATGCTTATTTACGAGAAAGGTCGCGCTTCCACTCCGACTTAAAATGGTTAGACACGTCCATTTCATACGCACGCTCATACATCTTTCACTTTAAAACAAAAGTAACACAGGATTTTCAGGATAAAATTTGTTAAAAAAAAAACAAACAGCTTCGACTCATGTAAATCGATTACTATTGTTTGGATATTTCCAATTAAATAACAAGTCCAGAAGTTAGGTTGAATATATATACACATGCATAAATACCGTGAATTCCCATTCTACCAACTGGCGGACAATTCTGTGAATACTTTACCGGGCAACGCTGGGTAGTAAGTCTAGTTAGTAATATAGACGTCATAAATTCAGTGGCAGCGTTAATGATAACGTTACGCGTTAATTTAATACGTTGAACTTTATTAATGTATATCGAATTATTCAAGATTTTAATGTCCACCGCATTAAAATGTTTCCCCACCCCTGCTCATGAGTAAATCTATCACTCAACAGATATTCCTCTCTTTATCCTCTGTTTTCGTATTCGTTAGCAAACCGGATAAAATGCTAAGCGAAATTATTTTGCGCTTCGTTAAGTTCTCAGTTCAAAATCTACTGAAGTCGACTTTGCCTTTCATATTTTCAGCGTCATGAAATAAAGTACCAGTCAACTTCTCGGGCCTAAATAAATCCACTTCTTAAAACTGCAAGCCTTATACTAAATTAGAGGGTGGTGGGTATTTGTTTTAGCTGAAGAAATCGATTCATTTATGAAAAAACAAAGAACAACCAGTCTTAGACATATACACCATAGATTTATTTACATTTATGATTATATTATACGAAAGGAATGGGATATGTGACCATTGTTTAGTTCTACACTTAAATACAGATTCTCTGTTTGTGGCATCAAAAAGACAATTCCTCTTTGGATATATTCTAATTAGTTCTTTGCAGGAGACATTTCAGTTGTGTCGGAATTCCTAACCCAGCAATGGAGCCGTATGAATATTATGGCTTTCTTCATGCTCGATATATATATATATATATATGAGAAAAACAAATATATATATACACATATATGCATGTATATATGTGCGTATGTATATATATATATATATATATATATATATATATATATATATATATATATATATATATATATATATATATATATATATATATATATATATATATATATATATACACACATGTGTATACATATATATACATATATAGACGTATATGTATGTATGTCTACTCTTTTTTTATGTTTAAAATGTCTATAACAATAATGTCTAGTTTTATGTAAATATGATTGTGTGTCGAAAGTCTAAAATGTGTCTGTAATAATTACTGTGGATATATTGGCTGAAAAATTAGTTTCAGCAGCCATTTACATGTTGTTGTAATAATAATCGCTTGTATTCGGCTACTTTACAGCTTGTGATAATTATCTCAAGCTGTTTTATATTGTGCTCAGTCAAAAGTTTTGCAATATTTTGGTAACCTATTTGTTTTGTTCGTCAAGTTACAACAAAAACAGCCTAGCGTTCAAAGTAGAGGTCATCGTGTTGCACTGTCTGAAGCCGCATTTCTGCCGGTTCTTTGATCCCACGCTGATACAACTTCCAAACAAAGAACTCCTTCACTGAAGACTCCACCTCTTCTTGGTTGATGAGGCGTTGTGAGCGCAGAAAGTGAGCCATGGATTGGAATAAGTAATAATCCGAGGGAGATATTTCTCCCCAGTTCTAACGTGCATGAACAGTGGCTCAGGAAGGGTCAGCTTCGGGAGCCTGTCGCTAAACATAGGCATTTCTAACACTAGGTGATGTTCTGCGTCTGGTGGGCTTATGAGGGGACAATTCACGACAAATTCATTCGGGACAGCCCAACCATCGATGCCAACATGGATTCCGAACAACTGGAACAGTTGTATGTGATTGTGCGGGAAAAATACCCGGCATTGGTTCAGTTCAGAGAAAGCGAGTTGTTCTGCAGCAAGACAAGGCAAAGCTTCATGCCGCGCGTGTCTGTGAAGTCCTTAATAAATTATACAAAGACTAGCTGTGGTTTAGGATCAGACGTGTGGTTATACATTAATTAATGAAGAACAAGAGATGCAGCTATTTTAACAAATTACTGACTCGTAAATTAGACTGTATCAAAGTACTTCAAATAACTTTATGTTGTGATCCCCTGATAAGAATTTACAAATCAATATTTAAAACGGAATATTCCATCAATAATTTAAGAAGCTCAAAGCAAATGTTTGTAAAATGTTTTTTAATAATGCACGCAGACAATGGAACGATGATTGATACGGATAAGCTGACCTGAATATTTGAACATTATGACACATGTACTTTTCGAACGACGTCCTTACTGAGGGTGTAGCAGTGGTGGTAGAAAGCATCGTTACCGAATCAAGAATTCCATTTCAGGAAATTTGTACTATCTTTAGATCGTACAAAACCGAGCCTCGTGTCTGTTTAATGCAGAAAGATGCACTTTGCTTCATTATATATATATATATATATATATATATATATATATATATATACTACGGCACTCCGTCGGTTACGACGACGAGGGTTCCAGTTGATCCGATCAACTGAACAGCCTGCTTGTGAAATTAACGTGCTAGTGGCTGAGTACTCCATAGACACATGTACCCTTAACGTAGTTCTCGGGGATATTTAGCACGACACAATGTGTGACAAGGCTAACCCTTTGAAATACAGGTACAACAGAAACAGGAAGAAAGAGTGAGAGAAAGTTGTGGTGAACGAGTACAGCAGGGTTCGCCCACACCCCCTGCTGGTGCCTCGTGGAGCTCTAAGTGTTTTCGCTCAATAAACACTCAAACGCCCGGTTAGTCATTTTATTAGCATATAAATGGCTGAGGACCCCACAGACAGGTGTTACCCTAACAAAACGAAAAATCCTGAATAACAGTTACAATTTTTTAGCTGACAGGCGTCCGCCATGTTTCCGTCTCTTGGATGTTATTCAGAAGTGCTGAGTTGACCTGAGGCTTGCTAAAAAACATTTACCCAAGATGCCATGGAAGTGGGATGGAAGTCAGGACTCGGAGATTATGGAACGAGCTTTTCCTTCATTTGGCCATGCTGAAATCATAACGTGCAAATATTTTTACAGTGATTTTCTTAATTTCTTTAATTTCTTTATTTTTGAAATTAATTATTAAATTGGTTCTAGTTATCGAGTTGAAAATAATTTTGTGGTAGGTAATGGCTCATAACTCGCTGTAATTCAATATTTGAAAGCAGATAGGATATTTATAACATATTAATATACTTAAATCATGTTCAGGCTTTGCTGCCAAAATTAATCATAAATAATAATTTAATGAATTAATTGTGTATAATGATTATATACACATGGGTGTGTATGTGCATGTGTATGTATGTGTAGGTGTGTGTATGAGTATATGTGCATATGTATGCATGCATATATTTAAAATATATTTCTGATGTTTTAGTTAAGAGATTGATACAAATAATGTGAATTATGTAATATTATATATATAACAGTATGTGTACGTATATATATCAACGTAGCGGTATTAACTGTATAACTTATATCAACGGAAATATTAATAAATGGGTATGAACAGAACTCGATGAAAGAATATTTCTAATTTATAATGAAATTATTGGAACTAATGAAGGCACATCAGTGTATCGATCACGCTGCTCGATATAGCAGTCAATTTTCTCGCAGATTACATATCCTACAGTTATAAAACGCGAAGGATACATTGTATTGTGTAGTTATTGGTAGAAAAAAAAAGATATGATGGTCAGTCGTGGTTATATATTCCTTGATTAGTTTTACTCCAGGCAACAAAAACATCAACGGCATTATTGATTTTTCGTGAATAATTGAAACCCAATCCCTGGTTTTTTAGAGTTTCTTTAAGATACTTAAAGTTTGTTTTTGTCATATTAATCTATAACAAGTCAGTCAAAACAACATATGTCTCTTATTTATCTGATATGAAGTAACTAACTGTCAAATTAGAACAGATGTAAAGATTAATTATGAGCCCACATTAACAAGTAGGTAAAGATTGGTTGAAAATCAAAAGCTAACATCAAAGACCAGATTTCAATGGAGTCATTTTTTTTTGTTTTTTTTTCCTTTTTGTACGAATCATTCTTTTACTTAATGTGTAAACATTCCGAAATGCTGTGAGATCTGACTATTCAGAGATTTTTTATGAAATGTCTATTCCTTTTATCTCACCTCACCTAAAATAAAATAAATAACTGTTTTCCAAGTAATTTCCTCTACTCTCTTCTCTCTGCTGTCGTCTGTTCGTCGGTATTTTTTTTAGCACGCACATTCATTCATCCCTCACCTATATAATCCTAGAGTGCTTGCTTTGATTTATAAAACCAATAACGAAAGTGTAAGAAAAGCTCTGAGGTAACATTGAAACAATAAACCAGAAAAATAATTAGAAATATAGCTTCAAGTAAAACAGAGCTGTGAATTCTCAAGACGCAACTGCAATCATAGACGTAGTAGATATACGGTAAAGTTGTGACTATTAAAAATCTTGGTATACAATATGGAATAAAATAGAGGTCTGGGAAAATAAGAGTAAATTAATTACAAGGATTGTAAGAAAACAACTTGCACTTGGATTAAAGAGAAACATGACACAGTTGTAATACACTAAAAATGTGATATGAAACGACACGGCGAAAGCAAGTTAGAAATTATGTATCCTCATTATTTCGTTTCATTTTAAAGGATTTTAGTAAAAGGAAAAGAAGTATCACACATTAACCTTTACACCATCTCCAGAGTTGAAGATAGAAATCCTCAGACTGTTAAACTGATTTACAAGCTTACGATAGAGATGACCCCATGTAAAGCAACCTCGACAAGGGATGGTTTTTAAATCAGGAAATGATTAAAATACAACCACAAAAAATAGGGGCACCAGTTATTATAGACACGACCTTTACTTTTCACATGCTCCAACTTTTTCCTATTTCAAATTTTAAGGGATTGTATTTTCTTTGTTTTTCTTCCTCTTTTTTTGCGATCCTGAAATCAAACGGGCATGATGGGTCTATAAATAAGCAACTTCGCTTTCCCTTATCTATAATTGTTATATTTGGTCTATTATTATTATTATTATTATTATTATTATTATTATTATTATTATTATTATTACTACTATTATTATCATTATTATTATTATTATTATTATTATTATTATTATTACTACTATTATTATTATTATTATTATTATTATTATTATTATTATTATTATTATTATTATTATCATTATTATTATTATTGAGTGAGAGAGCAGTGCATGCCATCAAAGTGACACTGGGCTAAAACATACGAAGCCCAGTATACCCATCATGACTACCCGTCTGATAAGGGTACACCAGGCACATGCATCATAAGCATATGCGCTCAACATGGTGACCTCATATCAATATAAACAGTGCATGACCTCGCAGGTGGGGCCCAGTTAGAATTTTCTTCAGGTCGAGTAGCCCATCCCACTCAAAAGGTCCCTGAATAAGGTTTGTTTAAGGATGTTGAGCAAAACACACATGTTTCCAAAGGTGAATTATTCAAACCCCAAAGAATTCCTCTCAACACATGGCTATGATGCTCCCCCACAACTTCTGCTCACATATCGTCAGCCACCAAGGGACATGCTCAATTGGTTAAAGTCAAACACCTGACAAGCATATCTGTGGTATTGAGCAGAATATTTGCTGTAGCCCAACTTTTATACCAAGACAAAACAATGTACATGATAACACTTCCAATCAATTAAGATCAGAAGCCATGAGAGCCACTGCCTGGTGCTGCATCCGGGCTTTTATAATCATCATCATCATCATCATCATTACTATTATTATCGCAGTGGCCTAATGTTAATGTGAAAAATCACACTTACCGTTTTTGTTATTTTGTAATTGTTCTTATTGCCATTTTATATTACTTCATAACTTTAATTACCGCTAAAATTGAAAAGTAATTGTTAATCCAGAATATTAATCTCCCAATTTCTAACCTTCCTTCTGAACTAAACCATCACCCCAGCCTATTTAATGCTGCAATAAAAGCAATAGATGCCACTTAATTAGCAAAGATAAACCTACGGTTTGCAAATTAATAATAGAGAGAAAAAAAGGAGGCGAATATTTAGAAATTAAGTCTAAAATAACAGAGGACCCTGCCAAGAGTCAATATATTTGTTTTGTTTAAAGAAAACACTTTCTCACCGTTGCTAGGCAAAAAAAAAAAAGAAAAAATTGCAATCTGGCGCAAGTATGGCTGCGTGGTTAAAAAGTTCGCTCAGCACCCATGTGGTTTCTGGTTCGGTACTACAGAGTTGCGATTTGGGCTAGTGTCTTCTATTATAACCCCAGGCCGATCATTCCATTGTAAATGGATTTGGTTGACAGAAACGCAATCTAGGCCTGGCATGTATATGCGAATAAGTATGTGTGTGGGGGGTCCTCACCCCACATCCCACACTGCTTGATAACAGGAGTTGGTTTGTTTACTTCCTTGTAACTTACAGGTTTCACCAAAGAGCCGATAACATAACTCCAGGCTAAAATAGGTAAATACTGGAGTCAGTCTAATCGACCAAATCTTTGAAGGCTATGCGCCAACGTGACCGCAGTCTAAAACAATTACGAACTAATAGATGATCGATTGTGTACAAATCGATGAATACAGAAATAGAATAGTGTTAACCTGATTTTGGGAATTTTAGGGGTAGATCTCCCCCGAGCGAGAAATATTTGACCATAGGAATTTCAACTGTGAACATTGTGCTTTTTCTTCAAATATTGTGTATCGTATCTAGGGCAATATTTTCTGATGTATCCTTTATCACGATTGTTGGATATAACGCGAGTAAGATGATGTTGTTACTTGCAGGTCGGTCGACACCTTCGTGGCTCCACTTTGACTGTAGGACATCTAGTTGTTTCGAAGCATCCGGTCTATATTCTTTTTTACTCTAGGCACAAAGCCCAACATTTTGGGGAAGGGGGCCAGTCGATCAGATCGACACCAGTATGCAACTGGTACTTAATTTATCGACCCCGAAAGAATGAAAGGTAAAGTCGACCTCGGCGGAATTTGAACTCAGAACGTAAAGACAGACAAAATACCGCTAAGTATTTCGCCCGGCGTGCTAACGTTTCTGCCAGCTCTCCGCCTTAGCATCCAGTCTATATTGAATCATGACGACAAACGCCACGATGACCTTTCTTGACACAACTGTTCATCTCCTGAGCCAAAGTGAAAGCTAGCAGAAAACAAAACGCAGCATTAAACTTAGTCGCTTGACCTGTATCATCTTATCAAAGCTCAGAACACAAGTAATTCTCGACTCATAATACCATGAAAGCCGAGGTACATTAAAAACACCCTCGCAAACACGTAAGCCTAGCGAGACAAATAACAAAAACCAGGTGTAAATAGATGAAGTTCGAGTAGAGTCGAGAGAAAGGCATTTTCCAGCTGGAGCGACATATGCTCGGGTGAATGAATGAACAGATATCATTAAGTTGGTGAGTATCTGATGCTTCTACTCTTTCGGTATGAGTTAATATCTGACCTTTTGAAGACATATCTACTATCAAACAATATCACTTTTTAAGTGTAAATATATCTAAAAAATTTGATATAGTCTATAAAAAGTTGAGAAAATATGATGCCAACATGAATAAGAAAGTAAATGAAATATCTATTTAAGATATTTATTACACTCGCAGACAGGGTAATTACTCATTGGCTGACAGCTTGCTTGTAGTAGCAGTGAACAGAAATTATTTGTGAGAAAACATTTCACTGACCTGTAACATCGCAAGCATAAAAAACACTTGACCTTCGGGTGTTTTAATAATTCAAAACTTAAACAGCCGAAGCCAATAATTCGAAGGACTTGGAGGGGAATCTGGGCAAGCCTGGAGGGGTTCTGGGTAAGCTTGGAGAAGTGACAAAGTGTAGCTTCGGACTTCAATGACTGAACTTATTAATGACACTAATTTGTATTTTAACACTTGTCTCATATGACTTCAATATACGCATACATACGTACATATATATGTGTGTAAGTATGTGTGTGTGTATGTGTATAAATATCTATGTGTGCGTGCGTGTATGTGTGTGTGTTTGTATATATACGTATATATATATATATATATATATCGAAAAGGTTTCACTGATAGCACGAACGGATCCGGATTTCAGGGTTATTTCCCTATATATATATAGTAATATCCAGGCAGATACCGAATTTCTCCATCTAAAATGCCAAGGTGTGGAGGAACATGGACTAGTGGTTAGATCAGCGGATTCGCGGTTGAGGGATCGTGGGTTCGAATCAAATTTCGAAAAGGTCGGGCGACTTTGCCTTTAATCATTTCTGGATCGATTAAACAAGTAATCAGTTGAGTACTGGGGGCGATTTAATCGACTTACCCCTTCCCCCAAGATTGCTGGCCGTGTGCCAAAATTTAAAGTCAGTACTTGTAGAATTCTGATCAGTTTTGCATACATGAAACAAAAATAATCATGACGTAAAAATATTGAAAATATTCGTACGTAATGTTTAAGAATTTGCTATTCAAGACAAAAATTTAACAAGCGATGCTTCCGCATAAATTACCTTGTTTTATAATTTTTAACTATGCTTTTATCAAAGTCTTTTAATAATCTGCAATTTGTACCATTCACCCCGGACAGTTGCAAATAAAGATTTGATAGTTTGAAAATTTATTGAATTCAGCTTTGGCTTAATAACCTGCCACAGATATTTCAGGAAGGTTCAGTTCTGGACAATGTCCAGACCCATTCAAAGTCTTTATCTCAAGGTGATGATGAGGAATTCTTTTTTACAGTAGTTTGGCAGAATGAGCAGAAGAATTATCATGTTGGTATATTGCCAGAGTGAAAGTCTTAAAGAACAGGTTGAAGAAGTAGAGGGAAGGAAGAAGCATTTGTAAAATGTCTACTTTGCAACTATTTCTTCCAGTGACATTTTGATTACAGAAAATGAGTGCTCCATCACTTTCAGAATGACTGCTCCAGGACTAATACACGCGTGTGTGTGTTTGTGAGTGTATGTGTGTGAGAGAGAGAGAGAGAGAGAGAGAGAGAGAGAGAGAGAGAGTGAGAGAGAGGGGAGTGTGTGTTTATAAACAGAAATATAAATACATATATAGATGTAGATTGACTGATAGATCGATCGGTTCATAGATGGGGATGCAGATAGAAAGATGGAGACAGTCATACAGGCAAAGACAAACGGATGGATACATACATATCACCTTTCCTCATCGTTTTCTTTTTTAAAGGTAATATTCCTTAAATTTCTCTCACATATGATAGATATCTGGCACGAGAAAACATTTTGGTTCATGCGTGAAGATTTATTCTTTTAAATTAGATCTTTTGTTCATGTGATATTTTGCATTCTGAGAGAATATTTCTTTAAGATTTTGATTATCAACGTTTCTAAGTGCAAATCCTATCGTAAATTCTATATATTCTTAGCCATCAAAGAATACAAAATTTCAATTGTGTTTCTGTATATATCTTTTATTACAATAAAATTATTGATTAAACGTGTAATATTTGTCCTTTTTTTACTATTAAATGTTAGATTTATAGGCATTTCTTTAAATATTGTTGTGGAACCCAGTTTTTTTTCACCATTATGTTTTATAGCTATTGATTTTTTTCTTAGATTTCGATTATTTATTCTACGTAGAGATTAATTCTTAATTTTCACCACTTTGAAGATCAAGGAGATACAGCATTCAGATAAAATGGAATAATCTCCGCATATTCTTGGAAGGTTCCATACTTTAGTAAGTTAGGTTGCATACTTTATATGGAAAACACTCCAAAAAAAATGTGGTGAGCCTTGTATTATTTAATTATATGAAATACGATTTCAATAGAGAATAAAATAAAATACATATTTTCACGAAAATCTGAAGTAAACCTCAAAGATATCAGATGAAGGAACCAGGAAGGAGATAATGCAAAACAGAGAAATATAATATAGATTTTACGAATTTGAAAACATAAATAATAAATCAACATGATTAAATGCTGAAAAAAAGAATCAAACATTTCTAACAATAATGTTTTGTTGTTGTTTTTTTTTGTATTTACGAAACGAATAAAAATCTAGTCAGGGAGAATGTACATGTGTGTTTATAAATACATATTACTACGGCACTCCGTCGGTTACGACGACAAGGATTCCAGTCGATCCAATCAACGGAACAGCATGCTTGTGAAATTAACGTGCAAGTGACTGAGTACTCCACAGACACGTGTCCCTTTAACGTTGTTCTCGAGGAGATTCAGCGTGACATAGAGTGTGACAAGGCTGACTAGGATAAAGAAGTCACAGGAAAAAAATGTCACAATTAATTTGTGGGATCCGGAAAAAAAATCCTAGGACAAAACCCCTGTGATTTTATTTTCCTGTGACTTTTTTTTACCTGGATTCGATTTGGCCTTCCTTCGTTTCGGAATCGTTAAAATAAGCACCAGTTGAGCACTGAGATCAATGTAATCGATTTATTTATTTATTCGAAATTGCTGGCATTGTGCCAACCTTTGAAATCAAAATTATTTAAAATCGCGTATTTAGTTGCCTTGGTAAAATATAGATTCTAAAGGTCTTTCAGAGTGTTATTTTGTTAAACGAACTTGAAGAGTTTGTTGAAGAAGTTTCTTAAAATTGTTGGGTTAACTTAACTTATATGAGACAGTTAAATCAATGTTTGAGCAAAAGGGAGATCTGTCAGAATGTTATTTAGTAACAGCTGAAAGCATTAATGGAACGATTAAAGAGAACTAATTGCAACATAATGAAGATGAAGATTCGAACATCAAAGAAGTGGGTATTTAACTCGAATGAATTTTAAGTAATGAAATATGTGCTTATAATTAATAGGAAACAATTAAGTATGTAATTCGAGGAACATATAACGTATACTTTCTTTTGTTGAAATATGAGAACTGTTAACGTTGAAAGAAACTAGACGACGAAAGTGAATCGGTAGAGCAATTACATATATATATATATATATATATATATATATATATATATATATATATATATATATATATATATATATATATAATATATATATATGTATATATATAATATATATATATATGTATATATCTGTGTATATATATACGTATATATGTATGTGTGTGTGTGTGTAAATCAAGCACTCAATAAACAATTCCAAAGTGTTTTCACCTCCCTACTAGAAAACATGAAAATAAGCAGACCTGATGAGTTCTTCAACACCTCTAACCTACAAGAGAAAAAGGCGACCATCAATTGCATTGACATTACAGAAAAGGATGTATTGTCGGCCATTGATGAGATAAACCCAAACTCTGCAACAGGTCCCGATGGACTCCCAGCAATTCTGTTAAAAACGTGCAAGAAAGCTCTTGCAAAACCACTGCAAATTCTTTCCCAGGTTTCTCTTGAATGCGGTACATTTCCTCAAATGTTAAAAAAAGGAATAATTTGCCTTGTCCACAAAGCAGGAAGCAGAGCAGATGCTATAAACTACAGACTGATCTCTCTGACCTCACATGCCAGCAAGATGTCTATTTAGCCATGCTAGCATGGATCAGATGCATCTTATTAACGCATCTTCAGAAAAAAGATTGACCACGTTCCAAGAGGAAAATGACTTGCTTACAGACACCAGACAGTTTCCGTCCTGGTTGAAGCTGCTCAACACAGCTACTACAGCAATTCGACTGGGTACTAAAACAACTGCTCAACCATTCAATCGTCGAAGTGATATATCTCGACTTTGCCAAGGCGTTTGAAGGCGGCGAGCTGGCAGAAACGTTAGCACGCCGGGCGAAATGCTTAGCGGCATTTCGTCTGCCGTTGCCTTCTGAGTTCAAATTACGCCGAGGTCAACTTTGCCTTTCATCCTGTTGGGGTCGATAAATTAAGTACCAGTTACGCACTGGGGTCGATGTAATCGACTTAATCCCTTTGTCTGTCCTTGTTTGTCCCCTCTATGTTTAGCCCCTTGTGGGCAATAAAAAAATATCAAATAAGGCGTTTGACAAAATCGATCATGGGACGATATGTCACAAATTGCGTGACCTTGGTATAGCTGGTAGACTGGGAGAGTGGCTGCATGATTTTCTAAGGGGTAGAAGTCAGACTGTCATGGCAAATCTCTCTCTCTCTCTCTCTCTCACTCTCTCCCTCTCTGAAAGGACATCAATCCTCAGTGAAGTCCCCCAGGGAAGTGCTGGGTCCACTACTGTTTGTGGTTGCTCTCTCGAGCATGCTCCAGCAATAGATTCAGCCACACTCACCCGCTACTCCGATGATATAGGAGTATCGCAGGCGGTCAAGGATCCTACTGACATCCTAAGACTTACCCACCCCCACCCTCGAAATTGCTGGCCTTGTGCCAAAATTTGAAACCAATATTACTTTCCATGTATTAGGGTTAGGCTTTATGGTTTTAGGCAGCAAGCTTGATGGTCGCCTTGTAATAGTAACCAAGAGCAAACTGACGATGCGACGGCCATACTTCATGACCATGGATTGAGAGAAACTGATTCAAAGACTTAACACCAGTTTTCTTCCAATGTTACTAAATTTCCCCATAAAAGATATTTTACACCATTGACGACGTTACTCCAAAAATATTTCTTCAAAAGTTTCTTATTAAATTGTTTTTCCATTTATTACAATCACACATCCTTCTATTTTAACTTCTTCTAATGGTAAAGACATCCTTCTTTGATCTTCGTATCTTTATTTCGTTAAGATTTAATTAGTTCTCTTTAATCGATCACTTAATGGTTTTAAATTCTAATAATATTCTCACAGATCACTGCAGAACTCGAAGATCAATATAGCCTTCTATTTGATTTTAAATTTCTAATATGAGTTAAGTATTATACTTTATTGAAACATCTCAATGTGTAGACATCAATTTGGAGTAGCGCAATAAAGTGCTTAGGGACTTTCAAAATGTCAATTATATTTTCTTTCCAAAACTATAAGCAAATACGGTGGTTTAGATTACGGATTTCAAAAGAAGGGCCAGATGTGCCTTAGTGGTGAAAAGGTTCGCTCTACGTGGTTTCAGATTCAGCCTCACTACACTGGACTTGGGAAAATTCCTTCAAGTTAAAGATTCCCCGACCAAGAGGATTACTTCAGAAGTACGAGTCTGGGTGGGAGCCTGACGTATATATATATATATATATATATATATATATATATATATATATATATATATATATATAATCAAAATAAGCAACAGGATACCAAGAAGTGATGCAGTACGACCGTTAGAATAAGTACTGAGCTTACAAAGAATAAGATCTGGGGTCGATTTCTTCGACTAAAACCCTTTAAGGCGATTCCTCCAGAACAATCTAATGGTTGAAACAAATAAAGGTGTATAATCTACTTGATTTCATTTAACTGGTTTACACCATCATTCTTATACCTGTGTGTGTTTTTGAGCTTTTATGTGTGTGTGTGTGTGTGTGTGTGTGTGTGTGTGTGTGTGTGTGTGTGTGTGTGTGTGTGTGTGTGTTCAGATGCACACACAAGCATATACGTATACGTATACACACCAGACACACACATATCATTCCTCGGGGAAGGCTACTCCGTTTCATGGGAAATTTCAGAGTCAGCAACAAAAATGCTAATTAAATGAGGGACATACAAATCATTTGCGAATACTCAAAACAAAAGGCCACAGAATATTAAACCAGTTCTTAGCATCCATCACCGTTTTAACGTCTGTTTCCCTATAGACTACAGATCTCAGGGGAAGTATTGTGATATAGATGGACAGTACCCCATAATATCGAACTGGTTATATCAGGCGTGTGCTGTATTTACAATACCAGAAAGTTGTGGTCGATATGATATAGGAATATATCATTCCTATGATTAACAAATATAGATACATATATGTTTATGCGTGTTTACACGTGTGTTTATGTGTATGTTTGTGCGTATGTGTGTATGTGTACATATGTATATATATATATATATATATATATATATATATCTTACAATTTGATGAAGAAATTCCCCACGTTACCAACTAAACCTAGTTTAGAAATCATAGCATAGCAGTACCCTCAACTGCTTTTATGGGGCAACAACTCGAACAATGCTTAATCTGCCATATAAATCAGAATATGTTGTGTACTTGGTCACAGAAGAGGTTTTATTAGTACAGGAAATAAATAGAGCTTATTCCGTGACTGCATTATATATCTACAGCATATTTAGCTACACAAAGAGATCAGTTCAAAGTGGTTCTACAGTATGTGCTTAGATGAAAATCATTCGAGATGGGGACGTTAAATAAGTCCATTTCAATGACTGAGAACAGAACAAAAGGAAATAAAAGGGAACAGAATAAGCATATAACTGCACACACACGTTTCTATGCGCATTTATGCACACATTCACACGCACATTTGTATGTATGCCTGTATGTATGCATAATGCACACACATATGTATAAATACATACATTTTTATGCATGCACACAGACACGCACAAATATATGAATATAGATATAAATATATATATAACATATATGCATGTGTATGTGTGCATATATATATATATATACATGTATACACACACGCTCGTACACACATATATATATATATATATATATACATATATACATATACATATATATATATATATATATATATATATATATATATATATATATATATATATATATATATATATATATATATATATATATATATATATATATATATATATATATATATATATATGGGTTTCACACATACGAACATAGAGAGGAAAAACATGTAGACAGAATGAAATGTCATCTCATCATTTTTATATCTTGTATAAAGTTTCAAGCTGATGCGCAGATTTTGGAAAGTAGCCAAAGACTTAAAATGATATTAATTTAAAATACCAAACAATATATTAAGAAAATAATATACGTATTTTTGAAAGACCACTGAATTGGAAATATCTGTATGCATGTGTGTGTGTGTGTGTGTGTGTGTGTGTGTGTGTGTGTGTGTGTGTGTGTGTGTATGTAAAGGCAAAATTTATGTACATGTATTCCTCTGTGTGTAAGTGTGTAAACGTTCGTTAATGTGTTTGTTTATGTGTGCGTATGAATGGATTTGTGATTGGAAATACGCATTTACACATGGACGTATATAAGTTTTAACCGAAAAGTGTTAGCATACGCATTGTTAATATGACAGTAGTAAAATATACAAATTTATATTATATATGAGTGTTTGTAAGTGTGTACATGTGTGTAAGTGTGTAAATGTGTACGTGTGTGTGTTTGTTTGTGTTTTATCTATGTGTTACAGTGATAGATAGATAGATAGATAGATAGATAGATAGATAGATAGATAGATAGATAGATAGATAGATAGATAGATAGATAGATAGACAGATAGACAGATAGATAGGGAGGGAAGGAGGGAGAGAGAGAGGCGGGTGAGAGAGCGGGACCTACTGTTATTTTTAATACGTTCTTGTATTGTGCAAATTGTAAAATATACGCTCCGAGACAAAATGCCGCAGCGCATCTCCTTCGCAGCACAATGTTAGCCAGGTTTAGACAATAGTGTCTAAAAATTGATCTGTAAAAAGTTGCTTGGAGTTAGGTTTCTTCTCAAAACAGGAACAAAGGACAAAAGTAAATAAAATAAGTCCAAAACGTTTACTGATGAAGCTGGTCATAAAATGCCCCCTAGGGAATTCTCTAAAGCATCAACATTAAAATTAAAAGTATATATAGATAGCAGTAGTAGCAGCAGTAGCAGCAGTAGCAGCTGCGACAACAATAACAGCATGACCAGCAGTTCGGCCACTCCTCAAAACTAGCACAGTTGATGACCTATGAAACACCGTAAGGAACAGCCCTTCATTGTCCAGCTATCCAGAGCGTGTACGCATATCCTATTATAACTTTCAACCCGAGGCTGTAGCTGCGTGTGTATATATATATATATACGTGAATACGTGAATACGTGTGTGCGTGTGTGTGTGTGTGTGTGTGTGTGTGTGTGTGTGTGTGTGTGTGTGTGTGTGTGTGTTTGTATTTGCCTCCAGACAGTTATCATCTGTGATTCTACTGCCCAGCTTGTTCACCACGCTCACAACCTGATTCGAAGTGTTGACTTTCGGAATTTTGTGTTTTTCCGAACTAGTAGTTTTGCAGAAGGAAGCTACCGTACAATCAGTAATGCGTTGGTTTCTATATACCACCCGAGGAGATAAGGAGCCGCGAGGCCAGAGACAAAAGTGTGAGAATATTTCGATATCAGACACTTGCGAATGGTACAAGATATGGAAAGGTTTCAACAATTCAACTTCTCTTGTTTGGATATACACTTCTGCCTTCAGGTCACTTGCCATGCTGTTAAACATATCAACCGAAAATAACGCAGACGTTAAAACTATAAAGGATACACTATGTGCAACAAAATGTTAAAATGATCAACATTTTCTGAACTATATATTATCTGACATAGCCTGGATGGTAGATTTGTCTCTTAAACGTGGAATTTGGTACCCATGCTACTTCTGGTAGTGTTATTTAAAAGTATCTGTGCTTCATGGTACAAAACTAGAATAGAGGGCAATAAAATATCCGGATAGGCAGACGATACAAAGGCGGACAGGGAAACACAACGACGGGTCATCCGTGGCCTTCTTTCGGCAGTCAAGTTACGAGGTGTCCTTATAGTTTCGGGCGGTTACACTTGGGACTGTTCACTCAACGCCCATGGCTACAACGGACTACACTTTAATCATTCCAGGAATGCAGACTATGTTCTTAAGAGACATGTCATTATAAATTCCATCCAAAGATTATTGTTATTATTACTATACACACGCTCGTGCGCGCGTATATATGTATGCATGCATACACACATACATATACATACATCCCAGCCCTGCGATCGATGTGATCGATTTACCCTATCCTCCAAACATGCTGGCCTTGTGCCAAAGTTTGAAATCAGTATATGTGTGTGTGTGTGCGTGTGTGTGTGTGTGTGTGTGTGTGTGTGTACGTGCGTGTGTGTGTGTCTGTGTATACATAAATATGAGTAACTGTTGCATTTGTTGAGTATATAAACAGTGTGGCTGTCTGTTTCTCTGGAGATTGTCAAAGCGATGTGGATGACTCTGAATAAGGGTCCGAAAATCGATTAAGGTTGTTCATCATTTTTTCAGACTACGGAGAAATGGCTAAAATTTTCCGTTTATCATTTATACCATATATTACGTATATATATAAAGAAAGAAAGAAAGAGAGAGAGAGAGAGAGAGCGAGAGAGAGAGAGAGAGAGAGAACAGACAGACAGACAGATAGATATGCGTGATTGTATATGTATATGTGTGTGCAATATGTGAGCGTTGATATATGGATGTATTTGTATCTTTATATATCTTTGAATGTGTGTGTATCTTTGCATGTGTGTGTGTGGAGGGGGGTGGAAAGGAAGGCAAAAGTTACTAATTACATCGAAATGGATGAAGTAGAGTTAATTGTAGTAAAAGCAAGACTGAGGCGACTGTGGAAACTCCAGTTCTCCCATTAATCTTGTGTGCGTGTGTATATGTGTTGTTGTTGTTGCTGGTGTGTGTGTGAGAGAGAGAGAGAGAGAGAGTGTGTGTGTGTGTGTGTGTGTGTGTCTGTGTGTGTGTGTGTGTGTCTGTGTGTGTGTGTATGTGTGTGTGTGTGTGTGTGTGTGTGTTTCTGTGTGTTTACGTGTAAATATTCTCTCTTGATTTAATATTAGAAGAAATTCAGGTGTAGTCATTATTGCATTTCCTTGTCAGTTTCAATGCAATTTTAACTCTTATGTCCAGGTATCCGATTTCTGAGGGAGAAATCATTTTCAGACACTTTTGTTTTCTTACTTTCATTCTCATTCGTCTTCTAAACATGTCCGCTCTTCCTTTTGCCATTCTGGAACACAATTCTGCAACTAATTTCAATGTTATTCGTGTTGGCACTCGCAACGTTTTGTCTAATTATTCCGATTAGAAATATTCCAATTGGTTTATAATGAGACTTAATTATGTTTTATCTTCCTTCATTAAAACTTTCCCTCATCCATCTTCTCTACGTGTTTTACGTGTCGTAGAGAAGAGTGGCTGAAATTTCTCTTTTAATTTTTACTTGTTTCGGTCTTCGAACGGCAGCCATACTGGGACAGCACCTTGAAGGATTTAGGTGGCCGAATCGACCCCAGTTGTTTTTTTTTTTTAATTTGGTAGGTAATTCTATCGTCTCTTTTGCTGAACCGTTAAGTTACGGGGATGTAAATAAACCCAACGTCAGATATCAAGCGGGGAAAATATAAACACAAATATACACCACACACACACACACTCGCACTCTTACCACAAAACGGCAGTGAACCAGCGAGCTCACGGTGTGAAAATCTGCAACAAATGACACGAGTGCACATGCATTGCAACGAAATTCACATGAATGAATAATAAATAACAAGTGGAATGCTCTTTATATCATTCGTAAGCAGTATGTCAATAAATATATTTATACAATATCAATTATCATTTCGGAGATGCACTTGCATAGCAAGTGACCTGATCTGAGATCGTGTGCTCGAACGAAAACAATTGTCGCGTGGAAGTTGTTTATAAGCCATTTAAAAACACACCGCGACCTGTTCACTGACAAAATACCATGCTGAACAGGTTGCGGTCTCAAAGCGACGAAAATATTTTGACAAATTAAATTTAAATGTCGAAGTGAATCGAACGGTTTTCGACGCTGCAATTGATTTTTTAAAATTATCATTTCATTTTCACACTGATTGTGCAATATTTCTCAACAGCACCACTCTTACACCTAGCAACGATATCGTCATTATTACACTCACTGTTAACCTTGTCTTCTCTCAGATTCGAGGTAAAATTTATTTGTGAGGGTTCGTATTTTCTCAGAGATGCTCTTTTATATAAAATATATTTTCATGTTTGCGTAGGTGATCTTTCATTTTTTGGATTCGTTATTAAATTAAGTTTCTCTTTTAAAGTTATCATGAGAGTTAAAATTTTCACTTTATTCAATTATTCCTCTTTGAAATATCTCAACAGCTCTGACATAAGAGTTTACTTCGCTGTCAAAGAAGACTGAAAGTCTGTTCTTATCTTTTATTTAACGTTTCTGCTGCTTTGATTAAGTTTTGCTTATTATATGTCACGGGTCTTTTAGTGCAATATTGAAAAAATATATGTTATTTAGACATACGGCTAAACACGATCTTCCACTACACAGTGCCAAGAAGTGTCGGCCCAAGTGAACAGTCCTTCATTGGGGTAACTTCTGTGGCATGGAAGTGGAGACATACATGCTTAGCCAATTGCCACTCATCCTCAAAAGATCTCACTCAATTAATGATCACTCATTCATTATTAGCTGTATAACTATATTTCACATATAGGTATTTATATACGTGAAGGCACGTGGCTTAGTGGTTAGGGCGTTCAGCTCCTGATCGCAAGGTCGTGAGTTCAATTCGCAGCGACGCGTTGTCTCCTTGAGCAAGACGTTTTATTTCACGTTGCTCGATATCATTAACAATAGTTGATATTACAAAACGTAAGACAGGCGAGGAGGCGAAAGAATTGTAAGTGCGTCGGACAAAATGCTTCGCAACATTTTTTTTGGATCTTTATGTTTTGAGTTCAAATACCACCTAAGTTGACATTCGTTTTTATCTTCTTCGGTCCCAGTAAATAAAACCTGTCAAGCACCGGGGCCGATGTAACCGACTAGCCCCTCCCCTCAAAATTACGGTCTTGTACCTATAATATAAATAATACGACGTAATGTAAATTTGGAATTTCATATGCTTCACATCAAAGTGATTTCTACTTTGTACAATGAAGGAAAGGTACACTGGAGTAATGTACTAGATGCACAATGTCCTCAAAGAATAAAATGAGATAATCACGTCTGTCAGATCCAATGTCTGCTTCATCAAAATTCGAATACGTATCATTAATACTATTCAACATACGACAAGTCTCGATAAATATGAACTTCGTATACTCACACACACTTATCATATAAACATGTGTATGTATATGTATGCACACACACAAACACACACATATATATACATATTATAATAGATGTATGTATGCATGTATGTAAATGTATAGACAATATTTGATATTACAGCAGTCAACATTCAGCTTTTGACGTTGCTAAGCAAATATTAAAATGGCAGCTGCGGATAAAAGAGAATCAGAAAAATAATATGTGGCCTCACAAACAGATCAAAGATTTATTTTTTAAGTATGTGTTAGTTAGAGCCCTATTAAATTCAATAGATAGCATCTATGAATGACATTAATTACCTCAGAACTGACTGCTCTTCTTGGGGGCACGTAGAAGCGCATTGTGCGGCTCTGATCTATCACACCTTTGACAGTCGAGTTAATTCAACAGTAAAGGAATCTCTCTGGCACCTGTGCCAAATCAAAGACACATTGTGAGAAAAGTCTAATGAAAGACTAATATTGTAATACTTCATCAAATATTTAGTGTAATGCAATATAACTTATCGGCAGACGGTCTGTTGATTATGTAAACGGTCGGCTTTGACTGATAATTAACTGATAATGACGATAAGCAGTAGTAGTAGTAGTAGTAGTAGTAGTAGTAGTAGTAGTAGTAGTAGTAGTAGTAGTAGTAGTAGTAGTAATAGTAGTAGTAGTAGTAGTTGTAGCAGCAGCAGCAGCAGTAGTGGTAGTCGTAGTAGTTCTTTTATTTACCATGAGATTACTCACACACTCATACACCTTATATATATATATATATATATATATATATATATATATATATATATATATATGTATGTATGTATATACTCACACACAATATATATGTATGTATGTATGTTTATACTCACACACAATATATATGTATGTGTATATATATATATATGCGTGTGTGCAAATATATATATATGCATATATATATATATATATATATATATATATATATATATATATATATATATATATATATATATATATATATACATATATATATATATATATATATGCATATATAGGTATATATGCATATATATTTGTATCTATGCATATACACACAAACACATAAATATATGTATATGTATATATGCGTATGCGTATGTGTATGTGTTTATGTGTGTAGGAAGAACACCTACACAAAGAGAAAGAAGCCACGACACCGTGCGTGGATTACGTCACCTTCTGACGCTAACCATCTACCGCGCTTGGTTGCACAAACAAGTGATCCGGTTTCCAATCAGCCTAATGTCGTGGGTCGGAGGGTATCCACCTCCATTTCTTAGTCAAAGCTTCCCAGTTGTAAGATTATGATACCGAAGACGAAGTTATTTCATTCCTTGGAATAGAAATAGCCGAGGTCAAGAAACATCGGTATTAGGTGAGGCTGCGGCGGTTACTTTTGCTCAACACCCTCTTGAAGTCGTCTACCTTTCTGCTTTTACAACTAATCTGGGAACAAATATCTCAAATGGCTTTTCTCGTACCATTCCAGCCAAGTATCCTTGCTTTCCTCTAACTCAACTTTTGCAACAGCATAGTGGTCAGAGGACTAGATCGTGGGTGCGGTACCCGGAACCATCTGCGAGTTGTTCTCGAGTAAATCTCTTCATTGCAAGTTCTTCGAGTCTACCCCCAAACACCACCCACCCCGCCCCTGTAAGTGGTTTAGTCTACGACGGTTTAGCCTCTTCATCAGGGGCAATGCTGATCTGCTCACCCGGTCACTGGTGTGGCATCATTCGAATGCTAAAAAAAATGCAAAGTGTATTTTGGCCAGCGATGTATATCAACATCCTATGGTCTGGTCGATCACATCGTCCCGAAATCAATGTAGATGCCACAACCTTGACACATGCCTGTGTATCCTCATTCATGAAGCAAGTTCACCAAAAATACTAATTATTATCATCCTTATTAAGCTAAATAGCAGGCTCGATGTTAACATTGCTAGCGTTTCAATATTAATTTCCGTCGAAACCGTTTGCATTCATTAGCAACAGATATGCTTGTCGTGATTTACATAAGGCATTTGACTAATGTCAGCCTCTCCCATCCTTCATCTCTGTTACACCTGCACTGCCACTGTCGTCGTCGTCGTCGTCGTCGTTGCCATCAACATTATCAGTTTCTGTCTTCATCAGCAGCAGCACTCTTATTCACTTTACCATAATAATCATTATTTTATACGATCACACCCATCATCAATGATGATGATGATGATGATGATAATACTAATAATAATAATAATAATAATGCAACTAACTCCCGAAATTAGCACAACGCGTTTACAAAAGAAGACATGTGGTAAGACTGATCCATTGGCAGCTCTGTGGAAATGAGCTGTGAGTTTCCACCAAATAAGATTAATAATACTTTCTTCTATAGGCACAAGGCGGCAAAGTGTCAGAATCGTCAGCACACCGGACAAAATGCTTAACCGCATTTATTCCGGTTTTTCGTGCTGAAGTCAACTTTGCCTTCATCCCTTCGGATCGATAAAATAGTTACCAGTCGAGTACTGAGAGCTGGGCGGGGGGCGTTCATGTAATATGTAGAAAATAACCCCATCCCCGCCTAAATCTAAGGAGTTGTTCCTATAGTAGAGAATATATATAACGAGATTTAACATATATAAGTAGCTATATACGAGTGTGGGCATGTAGGTGTGGGTATGTATTCGTACATATATTCGTGTATGTGTGTTTCTGGGTGTGTGTACGTATGTGTAATTGATAATAGAATAGGCAGGACTGAGAGAACATACACCTTCCATAACCAAATGTATATGTATATGTTTATTTGCGCGCGCGCACACACACATGCACAAAGACCCACATTCAGTGTGGTATACAAAGTTATGTATGCAGAAACATATACACCCACCTAAATATGTAGGAAACAGAAGCAGAGAATAAAACCGGTTAAATTGCCGTAAGCGTTGTTATTGTATGTAAGGAGAGAGATACAGTATTATAATGTAATTAAGCTAGACAATGCTGGCAAAGGAATTGGAGAAATTGAATTATTTGATACTACACTTGGCAGTAAAAACAGTTTACCTCTGACCCACACTAAACAGGCAATAGTCTTGCAATACTGCAACATTCCAGATATGGTTTCCACATCCGTCAGCCTCTCAAGTCTGACCACACGAAATCATGTAAAAATATAAATGCTAGCCGTCTCTCAATCTAAAAGAGAAGCAGCCGTTTCCCTCCCAACTCGAATTTATAAATATAAAAGAATTAATAAAAATAAAATAAAGTCAATCCTGTTTGTTAATATGTTTACATGATGCATTACGTCTTACAATTAGATGAGAGGTTCATGGGTGGAATGTCTGATCTCATTGTTCATTTCAGTTAGAGTTAGGCTACCGCATGGATACAGACTAGCAACAAGAAATTCACTCGCAGCTGCATGGCAGGTAATATTACTTTAAACAACTGCCTGTGACGAGTGTGAGACGCTGTGGCACAGCCGTTTTGGCGCCGCCTATTTGAGCGTCACTGAATGGAGAATGAATTATTTTGACGTCAGATGTTTCTCTCTTTCTCTCTTTTCTTTCTCTTTATTCATATGCCGTTTTCAATTACTGAATCGCAATATCTCTCTCTTTCCTTTTTTCTATCTTTCGGTGTCTACTTCTGCGCGTGCACGAGTGTGTGTTTGCTTCAAGAGCCAAAGTGTTCGATGACCCCAAAAAAGCTGTATGTCCGTTCAATCATACCGACACGTCAACCTCGTAACGAAGTGTACAGACGCTGCTTTTGATCCACTGACTAAACCATATTAAAACTAGATACACGAATAAGACAACTGAATCTCGGGTAAATGCCACGAAATTTATGCTTCACAATCTCCGGTGATTTCTTATAAATACAGTATTGACGCACAAATTAGATTCCCCTTCAAAGCTGGACCTTATCAGTTTATGAAGCAGTACAAACATCTGCGGCCAGCTCGAGGCTACTGTTCACATATATAGAATAGTATTGCAGCAGTATACATGCAAGAAGACACTTTAAATGATAACCCAGAGATGAAGCAGAACTTATATCTCTTCTTCCTACACATTCTCCTGCAATTGAAATAACTTGTAATTGATTTTATCAACAAAGAAGCTAATCGCTTCCACCAAAGTGAACTTGATGTATTATGAACTAAAGAGGCGGCTCCTTTGTCAGTGATCCGCAAACCGAAAAATACCACTCTCCCCATCAAATATAGGTGAAGATGTTTCACGTCACCTCGTCTCCGACTTTATTGATGAAAAGGAACAAAGTATGCATCCATGTTATTTAAATCATTTCTCTTCATCGCGGTGTTGGACAAGAGGAAAATGTATGAAATCTTAATTCTATATATTCTTTTCTACTCTAGGCACAGGGCCCGAAATTTGGGGGGAGGGGGCCAGTCGATTAGATCGACTCTAGTGCGCAACTGGTACTTAATTTATCGACCCCGAGAGGATGAGAGGCAAAGTCGACCTCGGCGGAGTCTGAACTCAGAGCATAAAGACAGACGAAATACCGCTAAGCATTTTGCCCGGCGTGCTAATGTTTCGCCGCCTTCTTAACTATATATATATTATTAAAGATGACAATTTATCCGCTCTTTTCAATGTTCACTGACTCCTCACAATTAATAAATGCCAGAGATATGGAATCTAAAGTATGTCATAGTAGTTGGTTAGTTAGTACGATCTCTCATTGTTGTAAAGATATGCAAATGAACAACACCGGAGCTTGTCTCTCATTGAATTCTTTCTAAATACAATTCTAAGTCTCTCTCGCCTTTTATCTCTTTCCTCATTTTCCTCCTTAGCGCCCTCCACCTGTCTCTGACCTTCTGTCTATCACTCCCTTGGTTCGAACGATGAGTCGAAAATAACCTGCCATATTAATTGTGTTGTTAAATCGTTTTGTTTCGTCAAGAGAGACCCATGTGCATATCGAGGTTGCATCTATGTTTATTAGAATATACGATTCTAAATTTATTTCCAATTTATCCTCAGTCAAGTTATCTCAGCAACTTAAAATGTGTGTGTATGTGTGTGTGTGTGTGTGTGTGTGTGTGTATGTATGTTTGAATGTGTAGATGTATGTATATACATTTATATCACATACACATATTTATCTGTGTGTGTGTTTGTGACCATGTACATATCGAGGATGTAAATATGCATATGTGTGTATATATTTATATACATATATATATATATATATATATATATATATATATATATATATATATATATATATATAAAGAGTGTGAGCGAGAGAGGAGGCGTTAGAAATGTGACATAATATATATATATATATATATATATATATATAATATAGTAAACATTTGTAATTATAGACACGCATACGGTAATACATGCGGGTGTATGGGTGGATGTATATAGTCATGAATATTTATAGACTTCCTACATTTATTGTCCGTCATTCTCAATGATTTTCTCTGCAAAATAAAATATAATGCACAAATACTGTTATGTGTGTGTGTGTGTAAATACATATTAATTTATTAATGTATGAATGCATGTATGTATAATGTACATATATTTGTATGTGTATATACATATATACCTATATTTGCAGATATACGTAAATACACACACACACTCACATATATGTATATATGTATGTGTGTGTATATATATATATAGTAGAAACGTGGCACAAGTAGTAGATATATATGTATATATGATTGTGTGAGGCATTCTCTTTGAATGAATAAAAAATCATTGAAAATGTATAAATATGCATTAGCTAAATAAAATAATAAAAAAAAATATAAAACGCTGGAAATAGAGAATAAAGAATCTGAAGGAAACAAAATAAGGAAGAAAAATAAGGAAGTAAAGAAAGAAAGGAAGGAAAGACGGAAGAACGGACGAATGAAAGAATGAGCGAAAAACAAAATATAAACAGAACGCAGGGAAGAAAGAAGGAAAGGAGAAGAGAAAGCAAGTAAGTGTCTCCAGAAACTAGACATGAGCGATATCTATTGATGAATGTATTCCACTGATATGATTACCAATGCGAGCCTATCTTTAGCTTCGGAAGAAATATCATCTGCAAGTGACAGCTATTCTAGCACGACAATATTGCATGGTACTTGAACCAGTCTAAATATTATTATTCCATCGAAAATCAGAGAAAATGAAGACATAAAAATATATAAAATCAAAATGAAATGAAACTTCCTTGACATCATTGTCGTTAGAACTTTTCAATATATCATTGGGTCCTGGAACAACTTTAGCCATGCTTTTTTTTTACTTTATTATTATTATTATTATTATTATTATTATTATTATTATTATTTCCTCTCATTTTTTTCCCATTTACTTTATTAAATCGTTCCTCAAATAATTCTAGTTCTTTACATTTTTATTGCCGTTTTCAAACATTTCACGATTTTATTGTTCTTTATTTTTAGTTATTTCGTTTTCGTTTATGAATTATACATTTTCTGTTATTAATGTTTTTTTCATTTGTTGATTTTTCTTGTCCTAAGGAGAACAAAAATATATTTATCTTTAATCTTTTACTTGTTTCACTCATTGGATTGCGGCCATGCTGGGGCACAGCTTTTAATGGTGTAATCGAACAAATCGATTCCAGTACCTATTTGTTTTAAGTGTGGCAGTTACTCTGTCAATCCTTTTGTCGAAACGTTTGTGGCTCTACCTTTGCCGACAAAAGTAAAGTCCTTACGTTGGCTAATCATATATGGGGTTTTAAGACAAACTCCACGCTCCATACAATCGTGGAGAAAATCCATGTTCTGTGTTAATGGATCGGAAATGCATCTTACGCGCAACCCAAAGATCGCATATATTTTTTGGATGTAACCCATGCGTTTAAAGAACCGAGAAACACAAGAGAGAAACACGGTCAAACCCGAAAATCTCAACTGCGAATATCTGTAAACTGATTATTAGAGTTATGGTCGTTGAAGGTAATACAGTTGCAGTTGAAATGCTGACACGATCTCACTACGTCACCGCTTTGGTTGAGATGAATTTATTTGGTACTTGAATCGAGTGCTGGTCTCGGAAACCCTTCAATAAATTTCCGTATTGCATCTTTAAATAATGGATTCTGATGTAACTGTAACGTAGATTCTTGAGGAGAATCGGAGGAATTATGGGATTTGAAAGTAAATCGACCTCAGTATATTGAAGGTACTTAACTTTCTTTTTTCATTTGATTCTTTCCTGGAAAAGAGAATCAACACCAGTTAGGTTTTAAATGTGAAGCTGGCTTTTATTTATTCCCCTTCATTAGTGGCCTGCAACCCTAAATAATTACACTTTGTGGAGATACTCTACATTGCTTTAGGATCATTATAATGAAGGCGGCTGATGGGTCGAGTCGTTCGCGCGTCAGACAAAATTATGCTTAGTGGTATTCTACTTAGGTCAGTTTTGCCGTTCAGTCTCTCGGGGGTCGATCAATTAAGTACCAGTTGCGTATTGGGGTCGATGTAATCGACTGTCCCCCTCCCCAAAAATTTCGGGCCTTGTGCCTAGAGTAGAAAAGAATAATTTCATTGGAAGACATACGAGAAATCAATTACATCAGCCCCTCCCCCCGGTTCTTGATGGTACTTATTTCATTTCTCTCGAATGAGAGAACCGTCAGATTGACTTCAGCGTGATTTGAAACTAGAACGTAAATTTCGACAACTAAATACCACAAGGATTTTCTCTGATGCTTTAATAAAACTTTACAATACCACAAGAAACGTTTCTAACTGAAGCGCAACATTTCGTGAGATGAGGGTTTGTTCGATTCCATCGACCCATCACTCAGAGGAATTAACGATCAGTCAAGTCAGTGCTGTATTCGATACTTTGGAAAAATGAAAGACAAGCACAAATTTGGCGGGAATTCAACTCAGAAAGTGAAGGGAGATAATTAAATATCACAAAAAAATTAAGTTTGACGTTTAATCAATTTAGCCTCCAGCTTTATATGTATTTTGTATGGCCGTTCTACTTTCTGAGTTCAAATACTGGCAGGAGTTTGTTCTGCTTTCAACATTTATAAGGTTTATAAGGTGTCCGTAGTTATTGGGGTTTAATTAATCAAGTATACTTTAATTAATCAAGTATACTCAACATTTATAAACACCTCCTATATGTAATAACGATTTTTATTTTAGGCAAAAAGCCATAATTTGGGGATATAAGTTTTATGGCCTATAAAGAAGTCAACGAGCAAAAATGTCCAAACGTCGAATAGAATGCATTGCAGTATATATCCCCGGATCTCTACGCTCTTCGTTCAAATCCTGGCACATACAGCCTTAATTCGCATAGTGTTTCAGCCCACGATCCTGCCCTTGTTGGAGTGTGGTAGCTAGTGTGCCTCAATGACACCCTGAGGTAAGCCAGAGGTCAAAGGATTGATGCCAAACTCGTATGGACCAACGATTCTCAAAGGTAAATATGGATTTGCCTAGGGCCAAGACCTTTATCTCGAAAAAAAAAATGAAGAGCTCCAAAATTATGGCTGACTACTTAAAATCAATAAGACCTGGCGGAGGGAGGCCTTACTAGTTGCAGCTGATTGACAAAGCAAAGAGAAGCATGAAAGACAGTCAAGTTTGGAGAACAGAGGAGAAAAATCGTCGATGGCTTACGCTCCATAGCGAACGGTAACGTTTTCGGAGCCGGTGAAGAGAATAGCAATGAAAGGTACTGGTGAAACGGGAATATCAGAGCTAGATACAAAATGCCTGGCTGCATCTTTTCCAGCTTCCTGTGTTTTAAATTTAGATATCACTTAGGCGCTATTGGTTAGTGTAGACATGTTGAATACGATAGGCTGAAGCATTATCCGGCAGTAGATCGATCACCACTTAATAGAATATGGTCAATGATATCAATGACTATTACGAGATTAAATCCACTGTAAAATGAAAGATTCATTTCACTAAAGCACAAGTCAATTCTGCAAAT
Organism: Octopus bimaculoides; assembly: GCF_046866305.1. NCBI lineage: Eukaryota > Metazoa > Mollusca > Cephalopoda > Octopoda > Octopodidae > Octopus > Octopus bimaculoides. Next base: position 54,503,625 of record NC_142945.1, read on the forward strand.
ATCCGGGAATAAAGGCCCGAAATTTTTGGGTGAGGGGGCCAGTTGATTAGATCGATTCCAGTACACAACTGATACTTGATACTTAATTTATCGACTCCGAAAGGATGAAAGGCAAAGTCGATCTCAGTGGAATTTGAACTCAGAGACAGACGAAATACTGCTAAGAATTTCGCCCGGCGTGCTAACGATTCTGCCAGCTCGCCGCCTTGTCACGAGAAGCGTATTGCAGGGAAAATATGTTGAAGAAACAAACGAAAAGCGAAATTGTTTATTGAAGGTTATCCCAAGTTTCAATTTTCTCCTTTTCCGTATTTTGCTTGTTTTCTTTCTAACACACACATAAACAAATGTCATGATTGATCTGCAATTTTTTTATGTTGGAATTATGAAATAAAAGAAGACCAAAACGGAGATAAGCAAGTCCTAAAGTGTATCAAAGTTCGACATTTCAATCGCTTGGTATTTTACTGTTTGATAAAATTCAATAGTTAAACAATAAAAACAGTGATGTAATCGATAAACTATTTAAGCTTTCGCTCATGTCTCCGTTATCGTATCCTTCCAATAAACTACTATTATTTTTTATTCGTGTAATATGCACTCCTATATCTTGCTTGTCTTTGTCATTTTGACATAGAATGAAAGAAAAGAATTAAATTTGCTTTTCAAATAAATTCCGTTTTAAAACTGTAGATATGTATTTTAAAGAATATTTTTTTAATCTTATTTACTGCGAAAATAGTTATTCTGACGTAACATAATAAAAACACAATTGCAATGTTTCTGGAATAAGCTTTTTAAAATGGCAAATAAATATTTTAAGGCCAAGATATTTCCCACCAAAACATTTCAAACTTCGGTATAAGGCCTTTCAAAAGATTAATATTAAAAATATTGGATCTTGTTTCGTTTGGTCTCCTTGTGTTCGGGCTAATGATCCAATATGTGTGTGTGTGTGTGTGTGTGTGTGTGTGTGTGTGTGTGTGTGTGTGTGTGTGTGTGTGTGTGTGTGTGTGTCTTAGGTTTTCAAGTATCCTTAGACAGATTCATAAATAAAAGTGCAATATTTCTGTAGTCAACTGAACATCAGTAAAACTTGTAATATGTTTGCATTCGGATCGTCCCTCCCCGAAATTTCAGGGCTTGTGCTTACAGTAGAAGGAATCATCACTAGTCAATAAGTTAAGTAACCATCTGCACGATCGATTGCTTGATTAATCGCTAGGTCAGTCAAACAATCAGGATTCTCAAAGTCCAATCGTTGCTATTGGCAACTAAATCAATGACCTGCTCTCTCTACAGGAAACTCCGCTTATTAATAATAAATATGAAAAAATAAATTTACGTGAGAGGATTAGCTGAGAGATTTCATTACCTTCTCGGGAGTAAAAAAGATGATTGAGAAACTGATTGCGTTAACTTGCGTCACGATTCTAATTCTTTTAATTCTTCATACCAGAAATATGTACTATCGGATATTGATACGTTGATTATATTTACCGAAGGATCGATACTGAAAGGTTATGAAATTCTTCTCTCCGGGAATCTGGTAATATTAATTATGAGATTTTTTGATTGAGAGGGATACTTTTTACTGACTCAACCTTTGGTTTGCTGCCGTTTGCAATATTCTTAAGTACGTTTCGAGAAGTCCACAAGAATAAGGGGTGTTATGCATTTTTGATGCAGTGGAGAATGAAAAACAGAATAAATACTGAGCAAAATGGCTAGAGGAGACGGATTAATTGTAGGTAATTACTGTTTTAAAGGAAACTTGTAAATCAATTTAGTTTAATTGTCTCTGTCAGTTACAATTCGATATAGGCTGCTTAAAGCTGCCCCTTTATATCTACCATTTAAACTTATCATTGAATTAAACTGACAAATCAACTGCTGTACAACCTCTTTGCCCACGTGAGATTACAACTAATGAAAATATAAACCAAACTGATATATGTACACACACACACACGCACACGTATATATACGTACGTGCATATATCCATACATATTTATTATACATTACAACCATACACTCCGACATATACACCCATATACATATATTAGTGTGTGGGGGTGTTCGTGCGTATGTGTGTGTGTGTGTGTGTGTGTGTGTGTGTGTGTGTGTGTGTGTGTGTGCGTATGTGTGTGTCTAACTCAATCTTTTACAGATACAGTTCTATAGAATTCAATTAATTTATCTCTATTTGCGACTTGTGGCACTTTAGATCAACTTGTACATGTGCATAGGTAACCCACACATGTCTGCGAAGTATTTATACAAATAGAAAAACATACAAACAAACACACAAGCATACACACATTTCATGGCATTTTGTATACCTACATACAAATATATATGTATATACACTTATGTCCATATATATATATATATATATGTGTATGTGCGTGTTTGTGTATGGGCATAAATATATATATATTGATATATATATATATATATATATATATATATATATATATATTTATATAGGGGCATGAATATATATATATATATATATAGGGGCATGAATATATATATATGCGGATATGTATGTACATAAGTGTCCATGTACGTGTGTGTGCGTGTGTGTGCGTGTGTGTGTATGTCTATGTGTGTGTGTATGTGTGTCGGTTTGTGCGTGTCTCGGTGTGGATATTTCAGACTGCCTCAAGATATTTTTGCGATAATCTTCAGTCTCCATTATCATTTACTTTCCATGTTCTACTTTGACGTAAAGGAAAATATCTCGACATTTGTAGTTTCTTTCTTTTGTT
>NC_142945.1:54508899-54521399 GCF_046866305.1 Octopus bimaculoides
TGTTTTACAACTCCATTAAATATAATACCGCCTTGAAATTTGAATTTTATATCCAGAAATATAATCTGATGTAAAAATAGACTTAGAATCAACAGAATACATAGGGCAGAAAAAGAAACTGTTATTCCTACGAGTTTAAAAAATTAGGAAAATAAGCAACAGGAAACGGTATTTTTATATTCAGAAATTTGAAAACAGAATCCGAGAAAATTACTATTTCTAAATCTCACAACGTGAGATATTCAGCAACAGTACTTGGCAAACAATCTTTACTACAGAATCCGAGAAGTTTCATGAAATAAGTTGAAGGTAAAGTGAAGAATTATATTATATGACAATAGATAATTTAAAATTTAAAGACAGAGACGTGGTAGGAGTATCTAAAGGATAAGGCCTAGGTACGAAATAGAATATTGTAGCATATTCTAAGGTATTATTTGTGTGCGACTTATTCTACCGTTTCCTTTTCGTCGAACGGCTAAAATTACAGGAATGTAAACAAACCAATCCCGCGTGTCGAGTGAGGAGTACAAACACAGTGATATCCACACATACCAGCACACACATTCACATATATGTATACAGATATATATATATATATATATATATATATATATATATATATATATATATATACGATGAGTTTCCTCACCGTTTCCGCCTGGCAGTTCAAACCGTGTAATGAGACCACGTGGTTGCCATACAATTTTCTCAGCCACACAGCCATGTTTGCGCCTGTGTTTTTAATAACTGTAAATTTCCGTTGATCTTCTCAAAATATCTTATGTTATGTTGATTTATTTATTGATTACGTCTCCAGCATTTTTATTTTGAATTCATATTTCTCTAGAGATTTTAAGATCATATTCTTCTTGAATTTTATGCTTTCTATATAACTATTTACTCATGGACGGACGGACAGACGGTTTTGTGTCCCTGTTTGGGAGCTCTCTACATTTTAGGGATTTATCCCCTGCTGAATCTTGTTTTCCAAAAGGAATTTGTCGTTTTCTTTTTTATTTTTCTCCCTTATTTCAACATCTAATTAACCTTTACCTCAAGCGCTCTGACATCCCGCTTAGCTTTGATTTATCTCTTATATTTCCTCCGTAGCCCTTTTCTCATACCTAGTTACCCGATCTCCTTAGGGATCTGTTTTCATGCTATATATTTTACTGGTTTATAGTAAGTCTTTCAATTTTGATACGTTTTATCTCCTCTAGCTTGTTCTTAGTCCAATTTATCGTCTAAGACACTGTCTTCGTTGTTATTAAGTACGCATTATTGCTTGACACAAGACAACCAATTCTCAGAATCCTTAGAGTATCAATCAAACAACTTTTCAAAATTTCTTCTGGTTCTTATTGTTCTAAGTTCAGTTCTTAGTGAGATTAATTTTCCCTTTCATTCTTTCTGCGTCGATAAACTAAATCTGCAATTCACTCGCCGCAATCCGTAAAAACGTTGAATTTCTACCAAACTTTGATGTCATTATTTTTACTCGGCATTTTAAAATTTTGTGCTGTCTATTCCTTGCTGAAATTTAGTTCGTATTTGTAGAATTTATTGTTGCCTTTATATTCTGTTCCATTGTGGTCAGTGTTTATATGATGTTTCGTTGTATTCTGGCTTTTTCTCTCTGTTCTTTTTTGTTTTGACATTTCTTTTTGTACATTTTCTGTTCAGTTCAGCTGATTCAGTTGTTACTTTTAATGTATCTTTTGCACGCTAGATAATTCAATATTACTCCGTGGGCGAATCTTGGGATTGGTTTTTTTCACCACATTTGGTAAATCGATTCCTGGGGAATTCAGTTTAGTAATAAATTCTAAACACATGGCTCTGGTCTATGTCTGTCTAACAGATTTCTTTCTGTTGTTTTTATCTTAACTTCCCAAGATGAGATCTTACATTGAATGTAGTTCCGTTTGGTTAAGTCGCATCACCAAATTATTTCTCTGTTTATTTTTCGATTCTAAAGATTTGTAGAATTACGACGCCATAAATACTTGGTACCACGATTGGTCTAGAATGTTTACACTCCTTAACTATATCGTTACAACTAGACCGGAAATGTCAAAACCATTTCTATGTGACAAGTCGCTATTATATCTCAGTTATTAAGAGTGACTAATATCAAATGAATGTGCTGTGTAAAGGGTAACTGGCAATGAACTTAACGCTGAAATTAACACGGAATATGTATCTTATTGACAATTTTATAAATAATTATTTTATTTAACTCGAACGATTTATTTATGATTTTTCTTCGAAGAAGCTGAATATTTCTCATATAAGTATTACAACCACAAACGAAGTTTTCTGGAAATTAACTGTTTTTCATCTTTTCGCCTCTTATCCTTTACTTTTAGTCATTGGACGATGGCCACGCATTGGCACCGTCTTGAAAGGTTTCAACCCCGGTACTGATTTTAAGTTTGGCACATATTCTATTGGTCATTTGAGCCGAACCGCTAAGTTACAGTAAGGATGTAGACAAACCAACACAACACACATATTTATACAAATAACTAAATGAGACTGGGGTGACTATTTCCATAGTAACCAAAGATGCTGCGAATGCGCACAAGGAGGAGAAGGAGATACGAGAAAGATAATCTTCTACTATAATAATACTCCCGTGTTTTTCTCCGTCACAATATATGAATGAGAAAGGAAGGGGTGATAAATGAATAAGGAAGGAAGGGGTGATGGTAAACTGGCAGTGGAAGCGTTTCAACTGTGTATGGAGTGTAATGTAAACTTTCGTTCTTGAATTTTTTAAACTAATCAATGTGTTTTAAACAATGTTTTGACTGTTACTTCTAGCAGCTCCTGTTGGTTTGTTTGTTCGTAGCTATTAAATATTTAATTTGCTCGTGTATATTTTAATGTTTTGACTATTATTTTTGGGCAATGTCTAGACATGCCGATGCTCCTCACACCGCCACCCCTGATGATAGAAGAGGCAGCGAATGCGCTGTTTTATGATTGGCTGAAAATTCTGAAAATTATCAAAATTTGTACACCTGTAACATTTACGCAAAATTTTTCTGGAATAAATGAATAACAAATTCGGTTTCAGCGTCAAAATTTACACCTATATGATACGGTAAAACAATTTTTTGAAAGATAAAATATAAACAGAAGAAAACCACAAAGATTCGCCTTTGTTTATTCTTTATAACAAACAACCTCAGGGTCCAGGTTTGAAAGATAATCATTTAATCAACCCCCGCCTGAATAGGAACAAATGTCTACCCCGGTAGAATTAGAACTCAATGTATTAAAACGACAAATTCTGTAATTATAAACCAGCGCACAATTATAAAATAATTTATTAGAATACAAATTATATAATAAATAATAATCTTATAAAACATTATATAAGTATATATACATGTAACACTATATAAATATATACACACATATATATATATATATATATATATATATATATATATATATATATATATATATATATATATATATATATATATATATATATATATATATATATATATATGCATATATGTCAAAATTGCATTTCCATCTAATTATGTCTAAAATTTATAACTTTATCTGAATTATTATCTCATTTATTACTCTTGTTAATCATTATATTGCAATCATTAATAATGCATTTATTTGCCATTCTGTGGGGAAACATTCTATTAACTACTAGTATATTTCTCAAAGTTTGGTTAATATCTCCAACGGAAATTGAGAAATGATAAATGAACTCTCGCAAAAATATCTATTATACTGGAATACTATTATTATTTAAATGAACATTAACAATTTAAATTTTATGAACGCATTTCTTGTAATACAAATTCTAAAGTAAGACTTGTCAATTATTTCACATCTCCAGTATTAATTGATAAATATCATTCTTAACATTATCCTTTCTTCTATTTCAATAACGTAAATATTTTTATTCAATCTTATATCTTTAAGAGCGATGGATTGGACGAATCGTTAGACCAACGAACTAAGTATCTTGCAGTATTTTCACCTTTGCTTGTATTTTTTATAGTTTTCCTTTTATTACTTAAAACATAATAATTTTGGGATACTTTTGTAATACCGCAGTTATATACGTACCAAATATACAGTCTATTATCAAGTTTTAATTAGAAAGCAGGAATCAGCTCTCTTGGCAAATATTAACAAAGAAAAAGTCGCGAAGAAGCGTCTGGTAGCTTATATTGCAAAGAAGAAATTATTTAAATACTGTAGAGTTTTTTTCCAGATCCAAGATGGTATTTTCACGAAATATATTCCTAAATATAATTTTTTTTTATTCAGTTTTTAAGGCGGGAAACTGGAAGAGTCGTCAGCACACGGTCAAAACCCTTCAGTGGCATTTCATCCGACTTTGCGTTCTGAATTCCACCGAGGTCGACGTGGCTATTCATTCTTTCGGGGTCGATAGAATAAGTACCAGAAGAGCAGTGGAGTCAATCTATACCTCACAATTCCATACCCGCTGGCTTTGTGCCAAAGTTTCAAACGAATATTTTATTTTTAAATGCCCGACTATACCACCTAATGTAACGGTAAATTTCCATACAAGTTCACTGCATATTTACTAACTTCTCCTCATATTTACTAACTTCTCCTCAGCCGTTGTTGATGCCCATAAACGTGCCCAGCGTTGTATGAGTGGCCAGCAGTAAATGTATTTATCTATAAAGATGAATAAATAACTACAAATAAAATATATTTTCATGACGAATTCCTATTTTATTAATATATTGATATTTTGTACATACACAAACACACAATGACACACATTTACATACATACATACATACATACACACACACACACACACACATATATATATATATATATATATATATATATATATATATATATATATATATATATATATATATATATATATATATACATGTATATATATAGATATACCTGTTGTGTATATTTTCGAATGAATTTATTTTCGTCAGCACATTGACTGCATATTTTTATCATTAGATTTTTCATATTATTTCAAAAAAATACTTTTCTGCTGCCAGCCTTTGCAAGTCTTGCAATTTAGTTCGGGTTTTTGGATAGAATATTCTATGAGAATATTCTACGTTAATATTTCTACAGTAGGCCATCTTCATTATCTCATATTGAAATTTTCTTTTATTATGTACTATATTATTGAATATTTTGGGCCTCTCTACATATGTTTATCTCTAAAGAATTTGTAGTCAAGTTACTGTATTTCTATCCATTTAGTTCTAGCTATGAAACTCACAAAAGACATACAAAACAAGCACACATAGAATTATACAAATACGGACACATACACATGCATACATACATACATACACTTATCGGTTACAAAACTGCTCCATCACACTTCACCTGGGGCTACACATACAAACATAATGTGTGTGCGCGCGCGAGCGCTTAAATATATAAATGCATAAATATATAAATGAAGACGCATACACAGACACAGACATACGTACACACACGGGTATATATATATATATATATATATATATATATATATATATATATATATATACATACATGTATATTTACATACGTATCTATGTATGTATGTATGTATGTATGTATGTATGTATGTAAGTACGGAGTTGACAAATGAGATTGAGAGAACCTCTACACAAAAAACAGTTTGAGCGCCCAAAAGATTTGAACTTACACTCCGAAGTCTTTACCGACAACCAAGTCAGCAGGGTAACGAGTGGAGAATTCGAGGGAAGCAAGTATAGTTTCTCCACTCTAATTCTTTGAGCCTATGTAATCTGAGTGAGTTTGCTCTATCAATATATTACTATATATATATATATACTAATAGTAATAGTATGACAAGATAAGAATGAATGAGACCTCGATGTTATGTAACCAGAGGAATTTATCTGTAATATAATATGTGACAATTATTCGGTTGTCATAATAAAACTCCGATTTTCGGATGTCGGGGCGGAAAACTGCTCCGGCATCTCGTCAAAAAATGCTATGAAAATGACCATTATATATATATATATATATATATATATATATATTTCTTTTGTGTATCAAACCCAAGTATTTTTCGAAGTAGTGTTCAAATCCTGCTCTGATAGAGTATATCGTTCACCCCACCCCACCCCGCGGTCACCTATGGTCGGTAACTGTATTAAAAACGCATCGAAGCGTGCGTATCTATCTGTCTATCAGTCGATCTATTTACCTCTCTATCTATCTATCTGTCTATCCACCTACCTATCTATTTAGCTATCTCTCTCTCTCTCTCTCTCTCTCTCTCTCTCTCTGTGTGTAAAATTTACTTGGAAATGGATGCGTGGCGTTCAATCAAATAATAATAATAATAATGAAGGCAATGACCTTGCTTGTTTTTACAGCTTCACATAGAATATCGGTTGTTTGCATTCTGAGTTCAAATGACACCCACATCAGTATTGCCTTTCCTCCTTTGGCGATCGATAAAGTACTGCGCTCGATTTTCCTCTTATTACCTTTCTTTTTCTTTTGTTTTCTCGTCTAGATATTATTTGTTTTCTTTTCTCGTCGAGATATTATCAATGGCTTATCGCTAATCGGTTACCCTTAATATAAAAAAAAAACATGCTACATGCTTTTCTCCACAGAGACCAAACAGCTTCTTCCTAATCTCCTCATCTACAGGTAAAACAATTTTACATTTAACATCAGCAAAATATCACGTCATTCATATTGAAGAGTCTCTCAATTTCAAAACACATACAAGTAATTTATTGAAACAAATTCCCGTACTCTTGATATGTTAAATAGAATTTCTTACTTTCTTCCCGAAAATGTTAGAATCACTCTTTATTATTTTTTAATAATATTCAAAATTCTCTTACTGTCTTGATGCCTGAGAAAATTGCACATTCGCTTACTTAACCATGCCATTCATAAATCATGGAAGACTCTCAAAATAAACAATCCTCAATCAAAATTATTTTCATTTAATAATATATATATATATACAACTCTGCCATCCAGTTCCACAAATTATTTCATCATTACCGCCATATTTATTTCTATGAAATTATCCGTCGCCATTCTCTCCCTCACGACCACCAAAAAAGACGTATCGCTGACTCGAATTTTGAAATGCCCTTTTGTTGATTATCAATTTGTCAAAAAAACTTTATTTATAACTGTATTAACATGTGGAATGATACTTTACCACGAAAGCTAAAAAGCATTTTTTCGCTGCCAAATTTCAAAAAATATTAAAAACCCACCTTCTGCTGAACTAAACTCATTTATAAAATTTATTCTATAGACCTACAGTACTTATAACGTTTGTAATATTTCATATTAAAGAGATTTACTTTTTATATACGTTTTTGACCGCCTTGCTAGCATGCAAAGGATGTTTCTCTTTTTTAAAAAATAATTATTGACCTATCCAATTTTTTCTCTTTACCCCCCACCCACTTCACCTCCAATTTTTTCTCTTTACCCCCCACCCACTTCACCAGACCAGCCAAGCTGCCAAAGAGCTTAAACCGATTTTTTTAATGCAATTTCTGAAAAAAAAGTTTTTGTAATCTTTCTTATTGTTTGTAATCGCTAAAACAAATATTCGATGTAAATTGGATTAATAAATTTATTTATTCATTTATTTATTTATTATTATTTATTTTTAAAACAATGTGTCATCCAGGTAACGCAGTGGCACAATGATTTCCGCCTCAGAGTTACGTTAAGATATGTATATCTGTAAATAATTCCGCCATTTCTATATACCTGCTTTATATATCTACTCATCGCTGATCCGGCTAATCCATCAGGTTAAGAAAATCCAATGCATTAAGCTAAATTTCTTAAATTTCAATGTTGTGGGTAACAAGAATATTAATATGGCAAATAAAAACATGTGCCAAAGCAGAAAAAAAATATTTTCTTAATATTTCAAGATAGTAATGTAGTTTTATATTCATAGAATACGCTGTGAGGGAATGGTGTACGAAGAAAGTTTTCTCTTCATCGATTGAGACATAAATAATTTTGTCTCTCCTCCATAGTATCAGACTTCTCAACCATTTCTAAAGATTTTTTTTTTACCGAAGACGTCCACTACTAATATTCAAAGACATTTGCACTTATTTACCAAAATAAAGCTTCTTTGCTAAAACAAAAATGGAACATTTGATTGCAATAATATTCTCATCACTTACCCACTTCCCTGAAATCTAATAAAACTAAACGAAGTATTATGGCTTATATTAGTTTTTATCTTTTGCCATTTCTCAGACCAAACTTCAGTGGAAGATTTAATGATATTGTCTTTTGTGGTTTTAGTGCGAAAAAAAGATTTACTCTCTCGTTATTTCTTTCTTTCCTTACAGAGATAACATGTAAATCTTTTTTTCGTTTTATCAACAAGTCTATCTTCATAAAGAAAAAAAAAATCCTATTTCAGCATCAGTTGAATTCTATTAAAACTTTATCTTATTCAACCTGTCAAAATTCCTTTATATTCAAATCTCCTCTGTCTTCTATCATCTATCTGTTTTTTCATTCTCCATTTCTTTTTTCCAGTGTATATATATATATATATATATATATATATATATATATATATATATATATATATATATATATATATATATATATATATATATATATATATATATATATATATGTATATATATATATATATATATATATATATATATATATATATATATATATGTATATATATATATATGTATATATATATATATATGTATATATATATATATATATGTATATATATATATATATATATATATATATGTATATATATATATATATATATATATATGTATATATATATATATATATGTGTATATATATATATATATATATATATATATATATATGTATATATATATATATGTGTATATATATATATATATATATATATATATATATATATATATATATATATATATGTATATATACACATATATATATATATATATACATGTATTATGTGTGTGTACATATCTATATATATATATATATATATATATATACATATATATCCAGATACACATGATACATGCATACATATATTTTAAATACATGCATCTATATATGTTTTACATATGCATATGTATATGTGTGTGTGTGTATATTTATATATTCATATATAACCATGTACGTGTGTATATATATACATACATACACATATATATGCATACAAGAATACATACATATTTACGCACATAACTTCATAAATATATAGATACATATGTGTGTGGTGTATGGTCTCATATCTTTCTCCACCTTTCAGTTTCAAATGTCGAACATTTACCATTGTCAACATCTGTGCTCTTGGAGTCCCCAAACAAATAACCAACTAAATAAATAGATAAATAAATATGTATCCGTTCTTTTACCAAACTTTACCAGTTCCAAACACAGAAGTAAAAGAATTAGTAAGAAAGAATGGCAAAGTTCCAAAGACGCAAATAGAATTTAAACTTTGTTGGGCATTTTACAACATCAACTTTGCAGACCATTCCGAAGAATTACACTAAATTTGAATGACAGATGTATTCTTAGAACCATTATTCCAATATTGACAACACAGACAATAAAGCACCCTATCTTTCTCATATCTTTTATTTCTTTTGATATGTTTTATAACCAAACCTGAAAAGTGCCTGCTTATCTATTGTTGGTATGATTGTTTGTATTTAGTTAGAACGACATCCCTTCTGGAAGACAATACATACTTATAAAAATGGGCAACAACGTATGCTATGAAGAAAGTTGCTGTAATTTAGGGCTGGGGTGGGGTTAGTTGATCAGTTAGTTACTATAAACTAAAACCCCCTCGAAGTGTAAAATTTATTTGGAATAGCAATAATTTTGTCTCACTGACGCAATGATTTCTTTAATAATTGCTTCTAATTTCAACAGAAGGACAGCAATCTTTCGGTGAGAGGTTAGTCGTTACCATCAGTCTCAAGTTTTGAGTCATTCTTTATTTTACGCACTCCGAAAGCAAAAATGAAATCGACAGAATTTGAACTTAGAATGTACAGAGCCAAAAGAAATATAGCAATATTGCTAGGATCTAACGATTCTGTTAACCAAGTGGCCGGTGGATGCCTAAAACAATCCTTTCTACTATTGACACGAGGCCTAAAATTTATGGGAATGGGAACTACTACTTTGGTACTCATTTTCCAACCCTCACAGCAAGGCAAAGTTGATCTCGGCAGAATATGAATGTAAGGCCGGAAGAAATGACATTAAGCAATTTTTCCGGCCCAACATTTCTATCAGCATCTTCGACGCAGTAAACTACCAAAACAAAAATTTATAAAAAATGATTTATGATAAGATCTCTCTCAACATGGTCTATCTGTGAGAGCAAATAAGGAAGACAATGTCTCTTCAAGGAGAGAACTTCAGGCAAGAGCAAGATTGCAGAGGCTGTAACTGTACGCACGAATCTCGTCGTGGTTTACCTCGTCACATCTTAGTCTGTCTCTCAACATAAATTAGCATCAATTTTTTATTAGCTGTTTTGATTTTCTCCAATCTGTATGAATTTAAACGTATGACTTTCGATTTACAAATTATCAGTTTTTGCAAATTATATTTTACCCTTCGGTACTGAGCAAAGATAGATATATTTATATACATATATTCATATATATATATATATATATATATATATATATATGGCAAGATTCCACATAGTTTTTCTCGACCAAATTCCCCTCATAATATATTGAATGACAAGAAGCAACAGCAAGACATATTTCCCAAGCTAGGTTCCTGCAGGATTCGAACTCGTGAGCAGGTAGTTGTGAAGTGAACTTCATATCAACGCAGCCAAGCCTGCAATCAAATTTATTTTGTCTCTTCACATACATATTCCAGCGAATGTCAAATAACTTATTTAGTGGCATTTATATGAAGATGAAAAAGTAATTTATGTTTTCAAATATTTAATTTAGGCAATTTGCCAAGAAAATCACTAGAAATTCTTTAAAATGCAGCAAGGTCAAGATTAGTTAACCTTTTTCTGGTCACGGTTTCAAGAAAATACATTGTACAGAGATTTTAGTTACAAGTTAGAAATCTTCAAGAACTCTAGAGACTTTCATTAAATAACAGTATTTACTCTCTTAAGAAGTTGCTGTTTTCACAGCTTAGCTCGGAGATCATTTCTCATATAAGTTTTAAATTTAACTTTAAATATAAAAAACCTACGGAATTTTGTCAGTGATCAGGTCGCGGTTTCAAAGCGACGAAAATATTCTGGTAAATTAAATTTAAATGTTGAAGTGAATCTAACGGTTTTTGTGTGTTTTTAAATGGCTTATAAATACCTTCCATGCTGTAATTGTTTTCGTTCCACACACGATATCAGATCAGGTTACTTGCTATGCAAGTACATCTCTCTAAAACAATTGTTTTTCTTATTAGAAAATTATGGTATTTCGAGCGTTGGTTTAAAAAATAGTTTTAACATTTCCGGATTAATTTAAAAGAAGATATCTTTCAGGTTGACATGGCACTTTACTGATTTTGTTCGAGTGTATTGAACTGGAAGAAGACACCATTGTGTGATTGTGATATATGTCTTGCAACTATACATTCTGAGTTCGATCTCAGTGCTTCCTACTGTTATAACAGTATTAATTGCATAGGTACAAAACAAAGGAAAGCTTTGCCACAGCATCACCGCTATACAATGCTTGAAACCAAACGAATGAAATACAATTTTTTTTAACAATTCCCTCTTTTGGCTACCTTATAAAAATCTTTTTATCATTTCCTCCCTTTATGAATAAACTGCATCAATTGTCTATTTTAGCGCTGCTGTGTTTATACCAACTATTCTTCAGATTTCCATTTTACATCTATTGGAACTCTGCCATTTCATTCTTCTCCTGTCTTTGGAAATATTACGTTTCATTATAAATGCTTTGCTACCAAAGTTCACATTTGCTTTATGCAGTATAACAACACTAACACCAATATTCCATTATTAACGCACCACATAAAATATAATGCTGTGGATACATAATATTAATTTTATCGCGCTTTGGCGACATGCGACATGATAAAGTATACAGCATTTTAGCAAAATTTACCAATAAAGTATCAACATTTAGATACATTAGTCCTTTCACACATCTTATAACACACACACACGCATATATAAGTACATACATATGTATGTATATGTGTATATATATATATATATATATATATATATATATATATATATATATATACATATGTGTGTGTTTGCACACATGGGTATATATATATATATATGTATATATATATATGTGTGTGTGTGTGTATGTGTGTGTACATATATATATATCTATATTCGTACTTATGCACGTATATATAAATGTGTATACATATATGTACACACACACACACACACACACACACACACACACACACATGTATGTACGTACTTGTTTCGGATAATGTGTTTCATGCCCATC
>NC_142945.1:54526399-54533899 GCF_046866305.1 Octopus bimaculoides
CATATGTTTTCGATATTTTCTCGATTTGAATAGCATAAAGCTTTCTTTGCAAGCCACGTTCAAACAATGATTGGTTTAATGGGGAAAACGAATGTTTTTAAAAGCATACACATATTAAGGAAAAGGAGATTGGAACAAGGAAAAAAGAAAAAAGAGTCTTCATTTTTCCTGTGCTCGATCCACAGACGTAAGATTGCGTTAATAATTTAATGAAATAGAGAATATTAACTTTGATACATGTAGCAGAGTTGATAACAGGATTCAAATCAATCATTTCATTTAAACCGAATAAACTAAGACATGAAACTCTGTGGGAACTCCATTTAGTATCGCCATTAGCGAATTGTATGAGGACTTCTTTTCAACGTTAATTTCAAGAATAATTAAAAATATCGAATATATCAACTCATTTTTGTTGCACTGGAAGAGACAATTATTGGAAATAACAATTAAATTACCTCTCGTTTCTACAACATATTTGGGGGTTTTCCAGCCCAAGAATTACAAAAATCAAACTTGGAAGTCGATTTCAAATAAAAAAAAAATCTTAATATGCAACTTATCAAAGCTGAAATCATAACTGGAAGAACTTCCGAAATTGGTCCAAAGACGAGGGTCTCATTATGTTGCATAATCTTGCATAGAATTTTATGTAAACTAAATAGAATTTTGCAACATCAATGGAAAACGTGAACAGAACATGTATAGTCATTGAGCTTACTAAAATACGAACCCGATAATTTTTAATAATTAAATCTTAGTAGAAATCTGTCAAACATAACCTTTAAATAATATTCAATAATTCCATACTGTTACTTTGCCATAATGAACGTAATTTTATTGATACATGTGAAGCTATTAAAAGGCGAGTGTTTGACCATGCCATACTTATGTTTACAAATCTTGGCTCATTTTCGTGAGTTTTAACGATAACTGTTTCCGTACAATTAATGACCTGGAAAATTAAATTTACTAAATCGCTATAATTATAAAATTAATTGGCTATTCTCAGATTTCAAATTCAGTGTCCAAGCAATAAAATATATTTTCACTATTTTATAAAAGACACAGGGAAAATTGATCGGAATCATCAGATATTTTCCTGTGTTATTTTCCTGTATTAAATCAACTTTCTGTCCTTAATTAAATACTAAATTATACGTCTATTTAATCATATAAAAAAAAACTTTCAAAAATGTCTTTAGTTAATAAGGTAAATATAATTTAGATCTTTTCTATTAAAAATATTTATCACTCCAATATTTGGTTCGACATTTTAAAATCGTAACCTACTTTGAGACGTCAGGAAGTGCCCTGTTGGTTTCATCGTTTATAATTATTTAGTGAAATATTTGCACTGGGATTCCTCATGATATCAATCTGAATAGTAGCTCGATGAGGATTAAGAAATTTATTTCAATGAGTCCATGAAAATCCCTCCATGCAGTCGCTTTAGCTTTTCAATAGCAAGTGGAACTCCCTCAAATCACTCCTACTATTTTAAATGAATATCTCATTAGCAAATGTATTGCTAAATATAGAAATATATTAAAAACAAGATATCCATTGATGAAATTTCTTTGTTTTTCGATTAAGGGTATTCTAGGCATAAACAGTGACGACAACAAAACAACTTACCTTAAAGGAGATATAATATAATACCTAGTCATCCTGTAATGTATGTA
This sequence comes from Octopus bimaculoides, assembly GCF_046866305.1. Classification (NCBI taxonomy): domain Eukaryota; kingdom Metazoa; phylum Mollusca; class Cephalopoda; order Octopoda; family Octopodidae; genus Octopus; species Octopus bimaculoides. The sequence goes on from NC_142945.1 coordinate 54,528,085, forward strand.
GACGTAGTCAGGTTGGCGGAAGCCATACTTTTCTAAGTTACATCTACGATGGGAAAAGCTGAATGTAACAATGTAAGCTAATTGAACACGCGATACCGTGATACATTCACAACGGCCACTGAGGGTTAATGTTATTATTATTATCTATTATGCATTATATATATATATATATATATATATATATATATATATATATATATATATATATATATGCACATACACACACACAGATAATCATGCAATTAACCTCACCTGGATTCCTCTTATAGCCACAATTTACCTCGTGGACTTAATACTCGGTAAATATTTCGGAGTGAAGGCACGTGGCTCAGTGGTTAGAGCGTCGAGCTTACGATCGTGAGGTTGTGAATTCGATTCCCGGACCGGGCTGCGTGTTGTGTTCTTGAGCAAGACACTTTATTTGACGTTGCTCCAGTTAACTCAGCTGTAGAAATGAGTTGCGACGTCACAGGTGCCAAGTTGTAGTGGCCCTTTTGCCTTTCCCTTGGACAGCATCCGTGGCGTGGAGAGGGGAGGCTGATATGCATGGGTGACTGCTCGTCACCCATATATATATATGTACACACACACATTCATATGTACATATATATGTATTATATATATATGTATATGTATGCATTATATATATATGTGTGCGTTTGTCTTTGCATTTGTGGTTGTCTATTCACCGTCTGACAACCGCTATTGGTTTGTTTACGTCCTCGTAACTTAGAGAGGTTCGACACAAGAGACAAATATAATATGCACCGAAGTTGAATATTCGAGTGTAACCACTTCAGGTCGGTGCCTCAACATGACTGCAGTCCAATAAATGAAACAAGTAGAAGGTGGAGCATTATGGTTTTATATCCTTTATCATATTTCTAGTATCTTCTTTAGGCTGAAACCCACTTATGTTTTTAGATATTCTTTCAAAGTTGCCATCAACATTTTACACGTTCTGCTCTAAAATAAACAATCGCCGCTTTGAAGCTGAAACATGAGAAAAATCAATATATTTTTATCTCCCTTGAACTTATTTCATTCGTCCTCGTTTATGATTTCCTGAAATAACTAACATAGAGAGAAACTTGATAGAACAGCGGTCCATAACTATAATAAAATTACTAGACGACAGAAACGATGGAATCACTCAGCAATTTCAATATATCATAATCATTATCTCAAAGCTGAATCTCAATATTTCCTCTTTCCAGATATAAGTGTTGTGGTGGAGGGGAAGGGTTGTAATTCTGTTATTCTAGGGAGAATAAAGTAGTCAAATATCCCATAAAAACAGGCGGGCCCTCATATATGTGTTTGTTTGCCATTCTGTGTGAGTGTGTGTGTGAGTGTGTGTGTGTGTTTGTGTGTGTGATGTGTGTATAATGTGTGTATTGTGTATGTATACGCGTTTCGTACATACTAAATAACATGTACAAACGTTCACACATACACACATATATAAGCAATACATGTATATGTGAGTGTCTCTGTGTCTACGTATATATATATATATATATATATATATATATATATATGTGTGTGTGTGTGTGTTTGTGTACACACACATATGTATGTATGTACGTATATTTGCATGTATATACACATACATACTTATACACTTGTGTGTGTGTTTCTGTGCGTGTATGTAAGCCTCGAGTATGTGTAAAGAATATTTATGTGTATGTGTATGTATATATGTAAGTATGTATTTAGATATACTTGCGAACACCTATTGAAGAATTTAACTTAATATATCCATATATACATGCATTCCAATATTTACATTCCTATTTCCTTGCACACACACATACATTCTTGCATACACGCGCACAAATATTCTTGCATACACATGCACACATATATATTGACATGCATGCGCACAGAAAATGAAATAGAATGTGTATACAAATACATTTGTTAGTAACAATATATCAATGTCGAAAATGGTTTCTCTCTGTCACTTGCATATCGCCTTTCCTGGTGTTACCATCTCTGATGCCAAGGGTCAAGTTTGGAACGAAATGTAATTATAGAAATAATTAAGAATGGTCTTCGTATTTTCAACAAATTTCAAAGCTGAAGAAAGAAATCATAGCCAAGTATCACCGTGTGTTTGGATATCATGCGGTGTTAGTTGGACCTCGTTGAAACAGTTAGCTAATTCCATTTAAGTTTCAGACACCTCATCATTCCAACGCGAAATTAGATAACGTTGTGTAGGCAAAGTCAAACATAAAATAACAACTTTATGCCTTTAAGCTATTTTCATCATTTTATGTTTGTACAAACTAATATTAGATATGGTAGGCTTATAATATTAATTATAAATAGAAGAATTTCTGAGTAGACGGAAAGTACAGTGAAGTAGATCTATTATTTATAGATGTTTAAACATTGTGAAACAAAAACATTACATTGAAGTCAATCTGGAGGGGACTTCACTAGGACGTAATTGCAACAGAATATAACACTTGTGGTATACATACAATAAATATAGTCACTGCCAAATGAAAGGTGAACATAGGTAGAAGATCATTTGATTACACTGTTTAACACGAATTTTGTCCTTGGGTAGCAACTGTTATTTCCTATTTGCTGACCTCTAGAGAGTATGAAAAATGGTTAATATTTCCTTCAAACTTTGCTTTTGTTACATTTATTCAAACCCCCAAAAGAATCCCTCTCAACACATGGTTATAATCCCCCCCCCCTCACTACTCTTGCTTCTGAGGTGGCTTTATTACAGTAAACGAAGTAGCCACCAATGAGGTTTGCTAATATTTCATTCTTTTTTCGTAATCCATAATAAAAGCGAAAGAAAAACTTATCGTAAAGCATCCGTTATCTAACATCGTCTAAATATTATTTATCTAAGATGAATGCTGGAAAATATACTTGAGAAATGAGCCTCGTTATTTGCACTGATTATTGCTGGCTATTCTAATGGCAACGCCTTTACAATCATGTCCGCAAGGTGCAGTTGAAGACACCCTTTGGTATGGGGTGCACCACCCGTTACTCCTTCCGCCCCAATCTTCTGTTGTTTAACTTCTTGGTGAGGCAGTGACGGAGTGTTTTTTCGATAATTCGATCTTTTTTACTTTTAAGTTTTTGTCTTACTTTTCTCCCTCTAAAAATACGTTGTTTATAAAATGGCGTTTTTATACAGTTAAAAAATATACTTCATGCAGTGCACCAAAAAGAACTTTTAATCAACTGAATTCAAACCCAAAACGAGAAGAAAAAACAAAAGTAATTTTGTTTCAACACCAATTATTTCTTCATTCAGTATATTATGCTAGTCTTCATTTAACTATTTGTTCCTACCATTGTTTCCTACCGTTCTTAGTTGCATAGTTTTTTCTGATATTTATTGTAGGTACGGCGGCGAGCTGGCAGAGTGGTTAGCACGCCGGGCGAAATGATTAGCAGTATTTCGTCCGTCTTTACGTTTTGAGTTTAAATTCAGCCAAGGTCGACTTTGCCTTTCATCTTTTCGAGGTCGATGAAATAAGTACCAGTTGCGTACTGGGTCGATCTAATCGACTGACCCCATCCCCCAAAATTGCAGGCCTTGTGCCTAGAGTAAGAAAGGATATTTACTGGTGTAATCATAATGTCCGGCTTTCCCAAAAGCATGAATGGCAAAGACGATCTCGGCAGAATTTGAACTCAGCACGTTAAGACGGATAAAAGGCCACTAAGCATTTCGTCCGGTGTGCTAACGATGATGCCAGTTCGCCAACTTCAATAATAATGGTAATAATAATAATAACTACAATCACATCAACAACAACAACAACACAACATCAATAACGGGAATATATTAGTAGATACCAATTCTCGAAACGATCTAAAATTATAGAAAAGTCTTAAAAGTTCCAATTTTAAGACATTTTAATGAAAATGACGCTTTTATTGCCCATTTTGCACACCATATATGTTCATAGATTTCCCTCTCTCTTCTCTTTTTCTCCCCTCTCTCGTTCTCTCTCTCTCTCTCTCTCTCTCTCTCTCTCTCTCTCTCTCTCTCTCTCTCTCTCTCTCTCTCTCTCTCTCTCTCTCTCTCTTCGTCTTCCTATCCAGCTCTCATTCACTGCAATACTCTCCTCCTTTATTTCCTCTCCCCACGTTTTTAACTTACGTTCGCATCACTCTCGCTTCCGCCCGTTTCACTATCATGACAATATTGTTCACCAATAAAGCAAGGAGAACGTAAGAAAATACTTGCACATTTTATTTTAAAAGTTTCTAATTTATTTCAATAATTTTTTCGTTTCTCTTTCAAAGAAATATTTCGTTAGTTATTTATTTCGACTTTCTTATAAATGTTTAAAAGTTATTTCACTAGTATTTTTCATTTCCCTTTCATATTTCAATAACTTTCAGCTCAATATGTTTTACTAAAATATATTTTACTATTTATTTATTTCGATCATTCTCTCAAAACTTACACAGTGTTATTTCAATATTTATTTCAATCTTATTTATAAATGTTTACGGAAAAATACTTACGGGTGACCAGGTACACAACATGATCGTTTTCCAACTTTTTGATAAACGCAGAAACCTCTAGACCCATTGCATTGTCACACGACCTACTGGAGTAGCATTTGAATTTTACTTAAATTCGAAAGGACAGAGTATGAACGCATGTATTGCAGAACATCTTTCTATCAATACATATACACACACACACGCGCACACAAACTCACACAGGCTCACTCGCACTCACACCGTATATTTTTATATATATTACACACACACACACACACACACACACATATATATATATATATATATGCACTATCCGACGAAGAGCCATACTCGAAACGACATCATTATATATATATATATATATATATATATATATATATATATATATATATATATATATACACACACATACATACAAACGTGTGTATGTGTGTATGCAAACGTAAAAGGACGAATATACGTATATATCACACTAACTTGCACGAAGCCGCATGGAGCTGTTTCTTTCTTATAGTCGTGTTAATGGCATGCGGGTAGTGTGTAGGACAGCCGCAGAGTAATATTGATGTTATGTAAAATGTCTATTGTGTAAAATACTTTTATGGTTATCTACAATATTTCAACTGTTTATTGTAATAGTTGTGTAGTACACATAACGTGTTATATTCTACACTGCGAAATGTCGCCGAAATATATGGTGCAGCTGCTGTGTAATATAGCTGTGTGCAGCTACAGTGTGTTGTAACGATTCTGAAATACGGCCATTATTTAATGTTGTAAATATGTGGTGCGGTGACTGTGTAATGTGTACTGTGAGCAAAATTAAATATGTTTTATGAGCTGTGTCCAAATTTCATGAAAACTAGTCTCATATCCTCTATTTTACTATACTAAAGTAACCTCTACTTCTCTATCTATCTAACTATATTAACTTTATCTATCCATCTCGTATTTGTTTCTTTGTTTTCGATTTATTAATTGAACGTCATAACTGGAAAACTGTTTGAAAAATAAGAATTATCCCCCGTCACGTTGTAATAGCTTTTTATAATTTGTTCCAGAACTCTCGAGGGAAATACTATTATCGCCGGTATATAAATTTATTTACAACCTATCTATCTGTAACTAATTTGATCAGTGGTAATGCACGATACTTTCGGCCCTTGAGTTGCTCTGTAGCTACTGCAATATAGATAGATAGATAGATAGATAGATAGATAGATAGATAGATAGTTATAGATATAAATATATTTGTGTGTGCGTGCATGTACTGGAGTATACATATATTTACACACACTTATGAAAATACACA
>NC_142945.1:54541399-54548899 GCF_046866305.1 Octopus bimaculoides
TAAAAGAGTTTAATGCGAAATTACTTTTAAATAATGCAATAACAATGGTTAAAACAACTCAAAACTGGTGAAGAACAATAGTTAAAAGTATTCTACAATTTCCGACAATTCCAAAGATGAAACCACGGTTAACTATAATTTTTCAATAATTTATTCAGTGTAATACAATATATACTTTTATATATACGCATGTCTATATGCGCGCGCGTATGTGTGTGTGTGTGTGTGTATAGAGTGAGAAAAATAGATACACACACACACAAACACACACACACACACACACACACACACACACACACACACACACACACACACACACACACACAAATATATATATATATATATATATATATATATATATATATATAAACGATATGCAAATTGATTATATACACATACAGATTCACATATATACATACACACATACGTCTGATTTTTACTTTTATGCTAACACATATCAGATAGCCTCACACACACACACACACACATACAACCATACACACGCACACAGATTCACAAACACACATAGTATACACGCACACATCAGTTTCATACACACACGCATGCTTTCTCGCATACTCGCGAGGGCCCATATACGTATAGCCGCGCGCACGCACACATTAGATTCACACATGTGTACGTGTTTGAACAAACGCATGCAAGGGTCATTTTTGTCTTCCTTGCCATCCACGCCTCAAGCCAATTCCTTCATCTTCCGGTTATTTCAATAAGCCTTCACCGTTTAACTCAGACTCGTTTTGTATCTTCCTGTTTTTTCTCTCCCCTCATTTATACTTTCCGTACATCGAAGGCTTCTTCCTCTCCCAAATACACCGTGTTGGTTGTTCTTTCTCCTTATCCTTGTGGTTTCTTTATTTTGGACTGCATGTGTGTCTGTGTATACCTATATATATATATATATATATATATATATATATGTAAGCATACATATATATGTCTGTACGTACGTGTGCGTGCGCATTATCCTTTCCTTGTTTCACAAGGACTGGTCGACAGATCAATGGAAGCAAGTAATATTCTCCGATGAGTCCAGTTTTTCTCTTTGCTCCACTGCAGGGTTAATTTATGTGTGGAGGCAACCCGAATAAGTTTTTAATCTTGACTGCTTTCTTCCTTCATTTATTTATACATCTTGTTTCCTCTCAATTCATGCAAAGCACGACGCTTGGTTGACGCATCATATAAAATCGCAACTTTGATGCAAGTCTGAAGAAGTGCCCCTCCACAGTTTAAAACCACAAACATTACGTAACTTTTCGTATGGAACTTTTGTGCGGACTGGCATTAAAAGCAGCGTTGGTACAGAAACAATTGTAACGTCATTAAAGACGTAATTAACTCTTCCATTGTCTTCTGTTTTGGATTATATACATAAACACATGCATTCATAAAAACATACACATGCGTACATTTACACGTGCGTGTGTACATAGCAATATTGAATCCATCTTATTGTCCATATATTTCATTTGAGCGCCACGCACTCATATTTTCAGCAAGATATCTCATTTCCATCAATACATTTTAAATGCTCTTTCTCTCTAGTATCAGCTCCAGTCCCTACAGTCCTCCACAATATACAATGTAAGCTGAGATGTATGTTATGTTCTGTATCCAAAGAATTTGCACTTCACTTGTGTTTTCACATTTTCTCAACATTATTATTTTTGCGTCGCAATGAAGACAAGATCTCCATATCACTGTTAGGTCCTTGAAGTCAGTTACGAACTCCTATTTTACACGATACAACTGTACGCAGCACGCAGTAAATCTTGTAATAGAAGTGAGCCAACAAAATTGCTACAGAAAATTGTTAACCTAATCAAAACATTAAGAAAATTTCTCCATTTCAAACATTTTAGAATCTAAGATGATCTCTCACTATGAGATAAAATTTCCTAACTAAAACAGGTTAGTTTCGGTTATCAGATATACTTTACTCTCTTTGCATTTATTATGTTGGAAAGAGACTTACAATAATGTGTTTTTTTTTCGTTTTTTTTTCTATTTCTACTTTATTCTTTTTAACTCTTTGGAACCTATTTTCTTTCTAAGTTATGAGTTAATTATTATCATAGAGACAGAATGGCTGCGAGATTCTTCATCTTGGCTGAGGAGTACGCTGATTGTCAAGATATGACTGCAGACCACGTGGTTACAAATACAAACACGGTGATGGTGTAGCAGCAGATTCGTAAACGGATTTAAGTATGACCGTTTTGATTTCGATCCCTTTGCGCCTCACCTTGGACAAGCGTTTGCCTACTTAGTAGGGCTTACACCAAAACTTTAAGCACAGGCATGGCTGTGTGCTTCAGGAAATGCTGTTCATCCACACGGTTTTCGGTTCAGTATTACTGAGCGGCATCTTGGACAGGCGGCTTCCATTATAATCTCGGACTGAGCAACAATGCCTTGTGGAGAAATTTGGTTGACGAAAACTGAGAGGAATTACGACATATATAAATGTGTATGAGTGTGTTCCTTTGTGTCTGTCTCCCTACTATCGCTTAACAACCTTTGTTGATAGTTTGTTTACGTCCCTGTTATCTAGCATTTAGGAACAAGAAACCGACAGATTAAGTTCCAGCCATGACAAACAAGTAGTGAGGCTGATTTATTTGACTAATCCTTTCAAGGCAGTGCCCCAGAATGGCCACAGTCCAATGACTGGAACAAGTAAAAGAAAAAATAAAAGAAAAAATAAAAGAAAAAATAAAAGAAAAAATAGCTGGTCATACAAGTTCTACGTATTGTTGGTGGTACATCTCATACATCATTCGGAATAAAACCTCAAATTATTTGGATCAGGTTTGAGAATAACTCGGTATATTTATAAACCGTTCCTACAGCAGCAAAACATGCATCATAATTTTTTTCCTTTTATTTTCTCCGGAGTTTCGAAGATCCTACAAAGATATAACGAGCTTTATTCTTCCTATTCTAATCAAACCATAACGGAAATATATATATATTTACTCGTATAGCAGCCATCGTTATACACCATGTTGGATAGAAGCACTCAGTTATGCTTGTTTAATTTGTGTAACTGATTAAAGACACGTTCCTCTCCTACTTCACAATTGACTGACTTTGAGCAAGTCAAGCATTCAACTGCAGAAATAATTATTCCAACAAATAAATCATCCCTCCTACGCAAACTTTTAAAAAAATCGATGTAAAACGGTAAAAAAAACATATAACATAAAAATAATTAAGTGAATAAAATGCGCTGCAGTTGATGACGTCATTTGTCGTTTTCTGCAAACCTCCTTCTCATATCCAACTGGTTCGGCTACGTTTAATGTTTTATAATCATTGAGGCGACCAATTAGTTTGTCAAGAGGTTCTACCGAAAATATTTTCATATACGTAAGTAGTTGAGCTGAAATTCCCTATGTAATAACTCATTTTCGTTACTATACTGTTATTAGGCAGTAAATTTGATTAGTTTATTCAATACACGAAGTCGCTAAACAAAAAATTACTTACGGGTCTTTCCTATTATCGCTATCCTATATTTATTGTTGAACATAGGCTAATATTTTTAATTCTGTGGGTAGATATGGTTTCAATAAGAACGCTATTAGATTACATTCGATTTCTTTCCATTACTATGCTGTTTCAGGATGTTATTCAATATGATGGGGACTCTTTCTTTTTTGCATGGTTTACCGGTATGCAACAGGGGTATGGAGTTAGGTTAGAGCCAAATTATTCTCGGGAGCGAAAAATATCAAACTATCAAAAGCAGACCACGATTAGTCACTAATTACAAGCAATACCTCTTGTTGAGTATTCTGTAAACAACATGGCAATAAAACATGTTCACTATCTTACCTTTTTCTTCACGATCATGCTTTCTTTTCTTACTCTCTCTTTTTCTGGCCCTTTCTTTCTGTATGTCCCTTTCTCTCTGCTCCTCTCTCATTCTCTTTCAATCTTTCTCCCTTTCTGCCTCTATTTATCTCTCCCTCTACCTGCCTCTGTCTATTTATCTCTCTTCTTCTCTCCATCTTTATATATATATATATATATATATATATATTCTCTCGCTCGCACAATCATTCTCGTTCTCTAAATCACTCTCTCTCTCTCTCTCTCTCTCTCTCTCTCTCGCTCTCATCTCATGTATCATCCAGGAGCACACTATTCCCCGCGTCATTTCACATTTTTCAACAATATCATGGCATCTGAGAAGAGTTAGCTATTTGGTTCTAACCAGTCTTCAAAAATCAGCCAAGATCATGCACATTTCGGCCGTCCTTTCTCTTGAATAATTTATTATGAGAAATGTCTTCGATTGTATGGAATAACCAAACCCTTATATACAATTGGTCTCGTTTGGTAATAAGTTCTTTATTTCCATCTTACTTCTGGAAAACTCTATCTCTTACTGACAATAACATCGAAGTCTTCTTAAAAATCTCCTCCATTATTTGCAAATTCATATCAACAATGAATATTCTAGCTTCCATTCAAATGATTATTGACCGAAAAATATTCAACATTTCACAAAATTTCCATATATAAAATAAATTTCTATTCATGACGATAAAATAACGGCAAAAACACCAACAGCAACAACGACGACGACGACGACGACGACGACGACGACAACAACAACAACAACAACAACAACAACAACAACAACAACAACAACAACAATAACAACATTATAATAACAACAATAATAATAATAATAATAATAATAATAATAATAATAATAATAATAATAATAATAATAATGATAATAATAATAATAATAATAATAATAATAATATTAATAATAATAATAATAATAATAATAATAATAATAATAATAATAATAATAATAATAATAACGACAACAGCGATTTAAAAGTTTGGTTTTCGGCTGACAATTGAACAGCAAAATAAATTCTAAGAAATTATATTTATTTTCTTATTTGTTCATTTCTTTTATTTTGTTTCATTTTATTTTTCAAACGTTCAGCCAACGAATTTGTTATAGATATGATCATGCGAAATATTTCCTGATATCCAAGTCTGCACATTTAGAATATTGCGATATGTTTATTCATAAACACTACAGTGTTGCATAAATTTTGACTCAAACAGAGAAGTTTTCTTTTACGTTGGCTTAGCTCGTGGGGGGGGGGACATGCGCGCGCGTGTGTGTGTGTTGTGTGTATTCGTATGTGAGTATATATGCGTATGTGTTCATTTATAATTTGATAATAAACACAGAGTTGTGTGTATGCATATATATATATATATATATATATATATATATATATATATATATATATATATATATATATATATATATATATATGCATATATATATATATGCATATGAATTTGTCTATATATGTAGATAGATGAATAGACATAGATATAAACACATGCATATATACATATGTACGCGTATGTATTTGTGTGTGGGGTATTGTGTGTATATGTGTATCGGTCTGTGTGTCTGTGTCTACGAGTGCGTGTAGGTATGCAGGTATGTGTAATCTTTAGCCTCTGAATGTCTCCTAAACTTATGTTAGCACATCGGACGAAATGCTTGGCGATATTGCTTCCGGTTCGAAGTTCTGTTTTCAAAATGCCGCCGACGTCAACTTTGCTTTTCTTCCTTCTGATGTCGATACAATAAGTACCAGCTGACTACTGGGGTTGGTCTAATCGACTCGCTCCCACTCCCTAAATCTCAGGCCATGGCATTACGTTGAAAGGAAACAATATATTTCGTTCCTACTCGTAGAAAGTTTTACTTTATTCTATGTGAAACGAGCTTAGCGAACCAGCACTGATGAGTCCTTCCCCATGATGCAGAAACGGGGAAGCTTGTATGAAAGACCAGCGTTGTTCATCGATTAGATCTCTCCTATCAACATCACGGTTGTTGTTAAAAGGAAAGGTACCTATAAATATAATTGGGCACAAAACGTCGGTGTTAAAGACTGACATCCGATTTGCGGCAAATCAAATTGATCGCTACATTGAATTATTATTGGTATTTGTTATCCGAACCCCAGATCGATGACAGGCAAACATAACATTAGCAAGACTTAAAAGTAGAATGTAAATATAGATAACTGGTATCCAAATTCATTTTGACCAAGATTATAACTGCACTTCCGTCGATCGCCTTCCAGCCATTATACTGACGGTAGAGTGATTGTCGCATTGTGATTACATATTTTGTGTCAGGCAAATAGTTATATATCCAACTTTATTTATCGGAGGTGTTATATCCTGACTAAGTACAAATAGATTCCTATCGAACCATTGTAACGAATATATTTCATTTTACATTAAAATAGGACATAGTTCAAGATTTACTGAATAAACGTATATGACAAGGAAAATTTTCAGCATTTCTAGTATTACAATAATTTTTAAGTTTTCGATAGACACAACACATAATCGTTGATAAAATTATTTTGAATTTTTCTTGAAAAATAATTCGATTCGACATAAGATTTTAGTGAAGAGACATCAAATTGCTTCCTGACAATTTCTGAAAATTATGATATGAAATGCGAAGCCATTGTTAAGAATGTTCTCGACTTTTCAGAAAATTAATTCACATATTAGAATATTTAGTGTATGTTTGTACATGCGTGGATGTGTGTGTGCGTATCGATACATTCATATATACGTATTTTTCAACCAAAGGAAGTATTTTTCAACCAGATTCAAAAGAATTGTTCAAATAAATTTTGTATTATTTGGTGCCAGGGTATTACTCTATATAGTGAAATATTTAATTAAAATGATGAAGTTATCTTACGCGATGCCAGGCAAATTAATATTTGTAGTAGCTCTTAGAATATCGGTTGCCTACTTCTCCCCCCACCCCCACCACCACCTCTTATATTATCATGTCTCATTTTCTATTCCACTTTAAAAGTCTTACTATTTCGATATTTAACATCCTTTTTAGCTTTTCGTCTCCCTGAGAAAAGAGAATCCAAAGAGGTCTGCATCGGCAAGACTTTTATTAATTGGCGTGGCGGATGGAGGGTCCAAAGTTTCGACCAGTGTTTACAAATGTCCTGCTTCAGATTAAAGATGGCAGAAGGGAAATAAAAGTCAACGGAATTTTACTTCCTCTGTGATTGAGAAACTTAATGTAACTGCTGTCTTTCTTCTAATTCCCTCCTGTAATTTATAACGTAAAGGAGAAATCTGTCCGAGACGTTTGATACTCCACTCTCACAGCAGTTTTACTGTGCTCTTTCTGTCGCTTTAGCCAAATGACTGCTTCTTTCTTTGTCATCCACAAGCCGAAACGAACAGCCGATTGAGAAGGTTTGGCGAATAGTCATAAAAGACCATCGAGTAACGATCCAGCAAATGGGAATAAGCACAGGATCAGCGAATTCCATTTTAATGGAGTGTTTCTGCATTCGCAGTATTCGGAGAGTCGGCAAAAGTCATTGTCAATGTACTGGCGGAGCAGCAGAAACAACTCAGGACATGCTG
>NC_142945.1:54553899-54566399 GCF_046866305.1 Octopus bimaculoides
TATATATATATATACATATATAAATATATATATATATATATATATATATATATATATATATATATATATATATATATATATATATAGAGAGAGAGAGAGAGAGAGAGAGAGAGAGAGAGAGATAGATAGATAGATAGATAGATAGATAGATAGATAGATAGATATATATATATATATATATATATATATATATATATATATATATATATATATATATATATATATATATATATATATATATATAGATATAGATATATATATATACATATATATATGATAATTGATGGATAGATAAATGGATGGATGGATTTGAGGTTAACTGAAAGTCCTTTTACTTTTCTTTCTTGTTGCCATTCTGATTTCAGAACCATGATCCATTCCATTATACCTTCGTGTGTTAGTGAGTATGCATTTTAAATATACTTAATGGGAAAAAAACATATTACGATAGCAGCCTAACACAACCATAAAATGTATATATATATATACATAGATATATATATATTTCCTTCTATATATGTTTTCCTTCTATTTCTTTATCATTTTTCTTTTTCTACTACAACTTTAAATATTATAGTAATAATTTTACGTCTTTGAAACTTTCATTTCCATTTCTAAAATTTCTAAAAACGACCAAGTTTTGTTTATTGAAAATAATTCTTCAAGTTGTCACGAATATTTAAAAATATGGCAGCAATTATTTACCTTCCTTTGAAATTGTTGTTTATATGAAAAGACGCCGTCATTTTAAATCCGACACCACTATCAACCATAATGAAATACAGATTTTCAAACGTATATCACATTTTCTCTCTCCGTAAAACAGCTAAAGTGATATTTACCTATTATCCAATATTTGCAACCATCTGAAATCGCCATTAACATCCAAACATTCTAAGATATTCTTCCCAGCTCCAGCTGCTCTCTTGTCTTTCACAACAACTAAACGTCATACTCCAGCAACACAGACGCCTCACATCAAATCGGCCCTGAATACACGAGGAATTCAAAAATATCCTCAAACGGAGCTATTACAGTCTTAGTGGTTTCATGATCATTATACGAATTGAGAAGGCATTAATAATCGTCCGTTTCTTAAAGACGAGCAGGACAGATCTAGGACTCGTAAGGCCATTTCAGATGATAAGCCTCACCATAACTGATGCTGTCTTATGGCAAAGGCGTAATCTCAACTTAGCAAACCCTGTATCGTAAACTGGGCTTCCTATTCAGAGCTAGAAACATCTCAAGCTACAACAGATCTATAGAAGACCTACGATGGGGCGCTGCTCCCACATCTGTGAGGCTGTTGAAGCTACATACATAGACATCTAAGACCTCATTAAAAATACAGGCTAACCGATTAATTTCTATACACTCACTCATTAAAACACACCAAATTCTGATTCAGGTGTTCTGTCTCGTGCGATACAAATCTGACAGTGAAGGTTTCGTTCACATGCTCCTTCATTCGTAGGTTTGGCTTATATTTCTACTGCGTGACAGAATTTTATATACGATTTTAATTGTGATAATTTGAAGTGAGATGCAGTATATACTGAAATAAATGTAATTACATTCTCTGCTTATCAGAAAAATACAACATATTAATACAACGACTTTATCTATTAAACGCTATGCAAGAATTAGTCTTTTTTGTTCTTTTTTAGATAAGAGTACAATAACACGAAGTAACAAAGATGCAAATTTATGGTTGAAATATTTTTAAATTAAACATAAGTTTTTGTTAAAAATATTTCATGATCATTTTAAATAGATGGAATCTTCAGCTGCGGGAAACAGCTGAAGCCCCAAATCTCACAACCCAAAGTTATTACCTAGCTGTAATAACGCTGCAAAAATTATTTATTTATTTATTTATTTATTTATTTATTTATTACGTACGAAAATATAGAAAACACACTTTCAAAGCTGAACGGACGTTGTAAAATATCAATTACTGATCGATTCATGTTGTTTTTAAAGATTAATGAGTGGACAAAATTCATGAAGCAAGAATGTGTATATTTTGTATGATTAACGATCTGTATGTGTGTGCCAGTATTTTTCCTGGTGTGGGTTCTGGATATATTAGACATGAGTAAGGTGGCATCGATAAGTATGAAACATTTAATTAATGGTAAAAACTCCGTCGCTTATAGAAGAAAAATAGAATTAGAACAATGAATACCATTCTCATTTGGACAACAATATTCTAAGAAAACTCCATTTCGATATTGTTTTTACACGGAATTCAAACATTTAACCACCATGATACATCAACCAGGACTCGGTACAATTCACTACGGGTGCGGAACTTATTGTGTGTGTATGTGTGTGTGTGTGTGTGTGTGCGTGCGCGCGTGTGACTGCATGTGTCCTTGTGTGCGTGTACATAGCAGATAGTCAACATATAGAAACACTAATGTAATCAGCCATTTCGTTCACTTGATAACAAATGAGATTCATAAAAACGGTGGCTCGGTGAAGCAACCCTAAAGGGAAGCAAAAATAATAAATGCTATTAATATCATGTTAGATAATTGAAGAGAGATATTAGAATTGTATCAAACAGAGACTTTACAAATAGTTGTAATTAATTGTCTAGACACGGACAAATGAAAGAAAATTTAGAAAGGAATATTACAGATGAATTAGATTAATGTCTGAAGCAGCTAAATATGAGAAAATATCTAAAAAATGGTAAAAGTTATGATAGCTACTCTCGATGTTCAAGTAGTAAGTTATATTATTCTCAACTGGACGGTAAGTAAATTAACAAGGTTAAACAGGAAAACAAGAAAAATAATGATTGCAATTAGATTAGCCAAACTTTGGACACGGAAATATTCTATTGAGCAGGAATACGCCTTCGCGCTGGCAGAATCGTTAGCACGGCAGGAACAATGCAGCTAAACATTTTGCGTGTCTTTACATGCTCAAGTTCAAATTCTGCCGAAGCCGAATATTTGGCCCTGTGCTAAAATATATTCCCTACCCAGAAATTCCTGGCCTCGTGTCAAAATTTGAAGCCATTATATTGAGTACGGAATGTATTGGAATAAGCTTTCTGAAACGCAACAAAATATTTTTGAAATATGCATTCGGAGTAGGGCTACAGTCAAAGAATAAAGATAATCTAGTAATACGAATAAAATCAGATACAAAAGAAGGTAAAATTATAATTATAATTTTTTTAAAAGAAAATTACACCTAAGATCTTTGAGTGAGAAAACAAAGAGCTGAGAAGATCAACGGTGAAGAAGCACCAGTACATAAAAATCAAAAATCTAAAATTATTGTGAAACTTGAAATAACCAGACGGGTAGTCATGATGGATGTATAGGGCTTTGTATATTTGTACCCCAGTGGCACTTTGACGACATGCGCTGCTCTGTTAATAACAATAATCTTTTCTACCATAGGCACAAGGCCTAAAAGTTCGGGAAAGAAAGCCTACTCCTTTACACCGACCCCCGTACTCGACTGGTATTTATTTCATCGACTCCGAAAGAATGAAAAGCAATTTCAAACTCAGTGAAATTTGAACTCACGACATACAACCTGAAGAAGAAGAAGAAGAAGAAGAAGAAGAAGAAGAAGAAGAAGAAGAAGAAGAAGAAGAAGAAGAAGAAGAAGAAGAAGAAGAAGAAGAAGAAGAAGGTGGGGGGAGGAAGAATCAGGAAGCAGCAGCAGCAGCAGTGGCAGGAGGAAGCTACAAGTAAAGCCAGGAACGCCTTCCTCATCGATTTGTATGGCTTTTATTAATAACTTTTCCAGCAGAACGGAATTGTACCGGCAGCAGTTTCACAATGGACACAAGCCTTCCCATTTCTTTTACATGACCATCATAACAAAATGTTAGCGAAGCAAAAACAAATATATAAATCTTAGGTTTATTACCGCAAAATTTCCATTTCGATATGAACAAGTTGAGATAATTTAACATATCTACATGCAAAAATGCATTTAGTTTCCTTTTAATTATGTGGTAAAGCGGATATATATATATATATGTATTGCATGTGTACGAGATGTTTGTGATTATCCTGTGTATTGATAACTGCATCAAGGATTATTAATAATGACAAACTGTCTTGGTAGTGAGCAAAGATATAGCATTTGTACTTAAAGGTCAGTGTAAGATGCTTTGTCTTCGATATTCCATTTCAACTTCCGAGATGTTAATTCCCATAAAATTTATGTTTAAATCACAATGTTATTGACGTTAGTAGTTTTAGTTTTTTGTCCCCCATGTTTATATTTATAATTATTAATTTATTTTCTTTTTCACTTGTTGTATTATGTATTCTACATAGATACATACGCGTTACTATCCATTAGTTGTAATAGTCGCAATAGTAGAAGTTATAATATTTACCACAAAACGATGTAAATTACAATAAAAATTATTTCTAAAGCGACATCTAATGATTCTTATGTTTCCTTGTTGGAAATCGTTGCTGGAAATCACTGATGGAAATTTTAAAAAAGTATTTAAACGACACCGAGCGTGCATCTCCTGTATTTTCAGTGTGTTTAATTATCTTTTCTGTGAAAGGACCTTATTAGTTTTAATGCCAATCAGTGCAATATCTGAATGTGAACGAGAAACATTTGCTATTGTCTACCATTCAGTTTGTAAGGTTAGTGTTCTTCGGACAAAAGAATATATGGGGGACGTAGCCGCTAACGCATTACGAAACGATAATGGAGGAGTCCCAGCAGTCTTTTGATTCTAAATAGCAGCGCTGACATGCACGAAAAGCAGAAAAACAGAAAAACATGGATAAAGATATTGGGTGCGTGTGCGTGTGTGTGTGTAGGGGTGAGAGAGAGAGAAAGGAAATATATCCGGTTAATATATGCAAACAAGGTTGATTGTGCTGGTATGGACATGTGATATGAATGTACAATTGATTGGATGACAGATGCTGTATATTTAGTGTGGTATTTGCACGTAAGAACGCAATTCAATATCGAGGAGACGGGGACATTGATGATAATGCAGAAGAGGACGAGAAGGAGGAGAAAAACATGCCTGAAACCTCTAGAATATGACGCAATTATTTCGGTTCACTGCTATGTCCGCTGCTAAGGGAGCTTGACGTCTTGTAAACTTCTTTTGCTTGAGAGTATCTTGTATCTCAATGAGCCAAGCGTTCGAACTCGCATCGAACATCGCCGCCATCTCTGGGCTGCTGCCTCGTCTGAACCTCTTCATAGAATTCAGAATCAAGTTCTTCAAATGGCAGTTCGTCTTCTTTTCACTGGGTTAAAGCCTTTGACTCGTCATCGAAATGTATATTTATCATGTCCTTCATTTATGTCCATGGTTATTGCTCTGATGAAATTTCTAGTCGGATACCCTCTTTAATAACCTTTAAACATGTCATCTGCTTCTCTTCTCTTTTGATGTTCCTGTTAGTCATAAGTCATTTTATTCTAATAGCTTTTCTTAATAGCTATTATGATATTCCGTCCTTGAAGCTTTCTGCCAATCGGTATCTTTTGACTTTGCAAACCCCTTCTTTTCCTTCTTTGTAATTCCTCATTCTTCGGTGACGTCAAGACATTTTTCGTACAAAATCGTTAAAACCATATGTTCTATGATCATTGAAAATCTATGGCAATTCGGAACTGAAAAACGTTATAACAGTTTTTAAGTCTCCCACGAAATTCACAAACGAAACAGTATTCCACTGATCTATCACTGTTATCTTTACATTCACGAACATTCTAGAAAGTGTTATCCTTCAGATCATCTGAGTGAACATTACTCGCAATAATTCCATCAAGAATCCACATAATTCCAAATATACTTCGTCCGTATTGTTACTAAACCGAGCAACTATTCCACAACTTGGAATTTTCTTAATGAAGCGCCGCAAAGAGCAAAGAAATGATAATGACTTTCCAAAGCTACCATCTCCCTTCTTACCAATAACTCTGTGGAATAGCAGACATAACTAAATATTTGATTCGATAATGAAACACACACATGCACGTAAGCGCACAGTCAAAATAACACACTACATGCAGTAATATAATAGACCGCACACACGCGTGTGCGCAATAATATAACAATCCATACTCATACACATAAATATACATTAAGGTACAAAGAGACGAAGAAATACTCGGAGTTACGAAACATTCCGCAATAACATTTATTGCATTCGTACAACGCATAAAATAAATAACAAAAATGGCGCTCGATCTACTTGAAGCACTCAGTAAACCGATAAAACAGAAGTAAATTTCAATAAATGTGAATTCAATACTCAACAATATTGTATATCAGGCTTATCGTATTGATAAAATTCTATAGAAGAAGAGGAGGAGGATGGGAGGATGGGAGGAAGAGAAGGGGGAGAAGGAGGAGGAAGGCAGAAATATTAAGGAAAATCTTTTGTATTGTTTAAACTTTCAGTTGCTAAGTAATTTCACAATATTCCATTATTTTCAGCATTCTTCTTTCTTATTACACCAATGGCCAAATAAACCAAGTGTTATTGTTACTATTATCAACAGCCGTACTTTTCAAATCACAGATTCCAAGATCTATAAATTATAAAGACGCATACAATGTGGTATTTCTTTGTAGTTTTCTAAGATCTTACATTTCATACATTCTTCAAAGTTACATTGTTCAAAGAAGCAATGTTTATATCTATCAATATTCACGTTTTGTTCCTCCTCGTTTTACACTTATTACGTCATTGCGCCATTAGGGTTTTGCATCATAACAATTATTGCAAGGTTCTACATTGTATTGATTCGTCCTATATTTCTGGCAAATATGTCCGATGAATTCCTTAATGATCTTCGTTAACGATTGTTAGGCATCAAAGAAATATCGTTTGGGATATTCTTTCTGTGGAAATATGAAGGAAATATTGTTTTTCGTTGTCTCTATGTGAGAATTATCAACGAAAAATGCCGAAGTACCCGAAAAGCAAGTGTTCTACGTTTACTGGACAACTGATCTCTGAGTGACAAGATCAAACTTTAATAATACTCAGTCATTGCGACTTTGATACACAGTTCTGCTAGAATTGGTTCCATTAAGAAGTTGATAAGCAACGTTCTATTTAGTAATAAATAAGGATGTCAAACAGGAAGCAAAAAAGAAACAAATTAATTCTTTGGAAATATGGAAACACCAGGCTTCACACCACCAGAATAGAATTTTACTATGGAACTTGTAAACATATTGATTCACCAATACTTAAGTTTACATCACCTGTACGAAAAAAATGTATACACAAATATGTCAATAATATCATATTTAATAAAAGAAACATCGGAAATCTAACCAATGTGAAATATCCTGAGAGGAGAATATATTCATAATTAGGTAAGGACTGACATTCAATTCCTTTTCTACGAAGAAAACTCAGAGTATGCTCGGTCTTATTCACACCTCTCTTCTTCCGTATTTGTTTACACGAATGATGAAATCTATGCTTAAACGCGAATGGTGTTCATTACGTAACAGAACGAATTACAAGTAAATGTTAAAAAAGGCAATATATATCATTGTTATTTTTCTAATTTTACTTTGATGCTAAAAATTGAAGAATATCAGAAATATTTTTTTCTTATTCTTCATCATTCCCCTCTTACAATTCTTTATAGACATCATCTATATTTCTAATCACACATTTATTCTTTTTTTCACTCATGTTTCTTTTAATTGCCAGATGTTTTTGCTGGATAAAGCAAATAGCTCGTAATTTTCTTAAATATATGCAAGTTAAAACTCATACACAAAATAAGCTCTCTGTCATATATTTTTATCATTGTTGTCGTTGCTATATTTATTATTATTATAATCATTATTACTATTATTATTATTATTATTATTATTATTATTATTATTATTATTATTATTATTATTATTATTATTATTATTATTATTATTATTATTATTATCATCATTATTTTGTTGAGTTCTCTTTAATGCTTTGATTTCTTAGGAAATATTGTGTATGAAATAAAAGTATTTCTTCAAAAGAATTAATTTTACATTTCTTCATTTCATGCAAGATAGCTACAGACGCAGCAGACAAATTCAAATATATCGCATAATTAACAAAGATGGAAACCAAGAAAAGTGTGGGCGAGGAGGCTGGGAAGTAGACTAATATCTCTTAAAATGTTTTAATTGAAAGTAATTCTTCCATGTCCTAAGATCGAACTCTTTCCATGTCTGTTGAGAACTCTTCAGAGCAAATAAGAAAGCAGCCGGAATGTGGTCAAATGCATGAAATAAAACTAGTTATTTTTACGATAGACGCTGCAACAGACTAATTCAAATATATCTGTAATTAGTATATCGGTAGATTTGGCAGAATCGTTAACACGCCGGGCGAAAATGCCGAGCAGTATTTCGTCTGCCATTACGTTCTGAGTTCAAATTCCGCCGAGGTCGACTTTGCCTTTCATCCTTTTGAGGTCGATTAAATAAGTACTAATTACGCACTAACTGGGGTCGATGTAATCGACTTAATTCCTTTCTTTGTCCTTGTTTGTCCCCTCTGTATTTATTGCCCTCTGAGGGCAATAAAGAAATAAATATATCGGTGGATAGGCGGTAAATCATCCAAAATTTAATCTTCCAGCACAAGGTGAAATCCTCGTTGCAGTACGGTGGCTTGTTTGCTTAGATAAACCTTGAGAGCTAAGTTAGCGGAGCATAAGGTTCCGGTAGATCTTCGTACGCTGGAAATATCCAATGATAGAGACAAGACTAATATGAACCACTGCATGCCCGGAGGTAAAAATGGGAAAGGAGAAAGGAGCCCAGAATGGAGATCTGTGGGCATAAGTCGACGATGGCCTATGTTCCAGAAAAGTGGAAGGGCTTAGGTAAGTAATGTTTAATCTTATGAATGAAAGCCTCGATTGTCTGCAGGAAGAGGCCTTATACTAATTCCATTGCGTCATCTGATTCTTGCTTCAAACACTTAACTGGTGTGGAATTTATTAAAGACCAGAAATCAACGAAATTGTCGACGAGTAGTGCGATCGCATATTTCACGGAAAAATTCTATGTACCCCTTATTATTCTAAATTGTCTGGTGACCTGATTAGGGTGGTCATCAGTCATATAATCTATTTTTCTGAACCCAGAACCATGTGGTTGGTAAGCAAGCTACTTACCACACAGCCACTCCTGCGCCTTTATGTTCAGGAAAATTAAAAAAGGACTTCAAGAAGGATATATCGAAGTCAGAACATAAAACATCGAAATTTCATACTACCAAATATTGTTGTCTAATTCTCTACCAGTTAGACCAGTTTCGTAATACTTAAGATGTGTACAAACTGATTAATGTGGTATTATCGACGCTTCCGCTAAATTTTCGCTTCGTCTATGAGAAATAAGAGTCCAACCTCCATGGAATCGCAATAACAGTATAACAAAAAGCAATACACAGTAGAGAAATTAATTCAAAGTATATTCTCTAAAAACAAGACTGGAAGGACAAGCTTGAAACGATTTTCGATCAATTCTCTGCTTGCTACATGAGGGCTGAGTAGTTACATCAGGCTTAAACACCACCACCACCATTAACACCACCATCAACACCACCACCAACACCACCAATACCAACAACAGAAACAACAACAGCTACAACACATTTACACCTACACAAACAACAAGTTGGCAAACAAACGGATGTTCTTATTACAATAAGAAAAGAACCAGACACTTTCTATTCCTACCAATGATGTATGGCGCCACCTATGCAGAAATGCAACAACAACAGTTAAAGTAATAACAATATAATGATTCCGAAGCGCCGTAATGGTTACACTCTTCTTTATTAATACACATACTCCTATATTCCTATACGCATACATATGCATATGTGCGTTTGTGTCTGGATATGTGCATATACATGTATTATAATTAAAGATATATACATATATATATATATATATATATATATATATATATATATATATATATATATATATATATATATATATATATATATATATATATATATATATATG
Source organism: Octopus bimaculoides (assembly GCF_046866305.1). Classification (NCBI taxonomy): domain Eukaryota; kingdom Metazoa; phylum Mollusca; class Cephalopoda; order Octopoda; family Octopodidae; genus Octopus; species Octopus bimaculoides. The sequence goes on from NC_142945.1 coordinate 54,563,929, forward strand.
TATGTATGTATGTATATATGTATGTATATGCATATACGTAGTCTTGTATGCATATATATACATGCTTCAACACACGAATTCACATAAAGTATCTTGCAAACCAAATAGAAAAACGATATATATATATATATATATATATATATATATATATATACATCGAATAATTCATCGATTGCATCCATAAGTGTACATATATATATGTATATATGATATACGTATATATGATATATGTATACATACATACATACATACATACATACAAGGCCACCCTGTTTGATATTCTCTAAATTCCAGTGAGTTTTTTTTTTCTTGTTGAATCGATCCGTTTCTTTTTTTTTTTTCTTTGTTCATTGGTGAGAAATTAGTAAAATAAAACCAACGATATACACGTATTCATAAATGCATAAAATCATACACGCATACATATATAATTACATTCCTACATACACACATATATGCATACATACAGACACGCATACATACATACATACATACATACAAACATACATACAGAGAGACAGACACGCATACATACATACATACACACATACAAATACACACACATACACACATACATACATAAACACATCTCGGTTCCTTCATATTGTTACTATTCCAATTGTTATTCTATTTCGATTTTTTTACATGTTTTTTTTTGTATTGTCTGTTCATATATTTTATTCGCAGTCTTGTCACACACACACACACCCACACACACATCATTGTCATCTTATGATAACCATTTAATTATTTATTTGTGTATTATTGATATTAGTATTACTGCTCTCATTATTTCAGTTGCGTTGCAGAAGCATTAGAAAGCTGGTGTATATATATATGTATGTGTGTACGCAAGTGAGTGTTTGTGTGTATACATATATATATATATATATATATATATATATATATGTATATATATATATATATATATATATATATATATATATATATATATATATATATATATATATATATATATATATATATATATACATATACATATATATATATACATATATAGATAGATGTATGTTTGCATATGTGTATGTATAATGTGTGTATGTATGCATAAAACAAACAAAAAACACTGCATTGAGTTGCAGGTTTGTATTAAGTAAACTGCTAATATTATTCATCTGTCTCCTACCAATAGAATATTAACAAACACCAGAAGAACACATATTTTTGCATATATCTACAATGTTGCTTCCATAACCGATATATTTTTTTAACTCTTCTCGCATTTCATTTTCTTACTTGTTTAGTATTTTATTTTTTGTTGTTGTTGTTGTTGTTGAGTTCTTTATTTATTGTTTCATTTATCAGTGAATTACGTTTTGGATTTGTTGTTGTTTTTATTGCCGCCGCTGTGTGCAAGAATGCGAGTGAGTGGCATTATCGCTTGTATTCTTATTAGGAAGTTTGGCCTTGGCGAATGCAGGCATGATTTTACTGTTGCCCTACTAGTATCTATGGCAGTTCGATGGTTGTTGTTTGTGTAAACGATGTTTTTACTTTTGACGATATTGAGCAACTCTACGTTCATCCTAATTCTGCTCTCCAGTGGACGGACCATGAGGAAGCAATCACAAATCTATATTTGCAATGATACCAAGTCTTTGGTTATCTCAAAACAATAATATGTATTCTACACTAGCTTTTTAAGATTTGGAATTTTACCCATTAAATTCAAGATTCGGGAAACTTAATGGTTGTTCTGCATAATTTCAATACTGTAATAAGCAGACATGTTTAAGAGAACACAGCTTGGATTTTACCCTAACTAAATAATGTGTGCGCGTGTGTATGTATGTGTGCATGTATGTATATATGTAGCAATATTTAGCAGTTTTGTACGTTATATGGGGTGTATACATAAAAGGAGAAATGTATACATTATAAAACATGGCGATCATCGAATGTACTTAATGTCTCAGACACTGAGATCAAACAAAAATTACACAAAAACTACAGTAAATCGTATGTTTATCAATGATGTCATATATCTCGTAATGACAAATTTTAGACTCAAATAATCTGTTTTATTTTCCCAAAGTATTTATTAATTAAAGTTCTTTGTTAAAAGAAGATATAAATCCAGTTATACCTTTATTTAATAACATTTATCTTTTAATTTCTCTAACATTTGTAATGACACAAATTGTACAAAGACACTGTGAAGATAGCCAAGGCGTACGCAGGCGGATCATTCGAAAACGGTCATAATTTCGAGCAAACAAAACTATATATGTTGGAGTGCAATTATATTCAACAATTTTTCCTACCACGAAACTGTTCTAAGTAAAAATCTATTTTTAGTTAACATTGTGGAATACTTCTAAACCGTCTAAGCCTTCGCTACAGTGACATTCGCTTAGCAAACAGAAAGGAAATCATAATATACAATGATTCCTTCTCAACTGCAGTATAGCTTCATTTTACCAATATTCTAAATATTTGCCGAGGAAAGA
>NC_142945.1:54571399-54613899 GCF_046866305.1 Octopus bimaculoides
GTGCTTCGTATTTCTTTATCGGTGCGTTCAAGGCCAACATGAATCATACTGGTTTTATCCGACAAAGTTTAATTATAGAGAAACTAATAAGATCCTTGAAAGACTCCCAGAATGAACTCTTAAGTACTTTCTCTCCTATCAACCTCTATCCCTCTTCGTCTCCCTTCTATTGTTAAAAGTAAATGAAATAGAACATATTGATTGTACTCTGCATACTGTTAATTGTAATTGTAATTTTAAATAATTCGGGGGCTTTCATTGTCCTTCCTCTCTCACTTCCTTCGTTTCTTTTTTTTCGGCTGTTGAAAACAAGAAAAGAAAATCCATCGAATATATAGTTCCTAAACGTTTTATATGAACATAGACCATGTACAGTTCTATATTTAAGAGATGAGGAATTATGTACATTATTTTCATTATTTACATTTGACGGATATTTGTCTTCATCTTGTTTGTTGTTAACACAACGTTTCGGCGGATGAGGACAAATATCTGTCAAATATAAATTATGAAAATAATGTAAATAATATAGGCATAGACCATGTAGTTTCACGATCCCAAGTTGCAGTGCATTGATAAGCTCCAAAACATAGCGAAATAAAGTGATTTGCATCTACTTACAATTACAAAAACATTCAACACAGGAAAAATATTCTTTCATATGTCCTCTCACTCGAATAAAAAAGCGCCCCCCCCCCCCAAAAAAGAAAAATCTCTCAGCAGTTTTCTCCCCTTGAAGGAATTTCTCCCTCTCTTCTATTCTAGTCGTCGTGGTTACGATGGTGGTCGTCGTGGTGTTTGTACCGTCATCATCTTATCACCATCGTCATCATGGCGTTGATATCCATCAAGGCATTTCGTCACATCTCTTTGCCTTCTGAATTCAAACTCCCACTGAGATCCGTTGGAACAGTCTGGAGTCAAATTCGCTTCGTTTGTTCCATGTTAAATGTTGATTACAATGTTATCGAATGTATTGTACTTGACATATATACGTATTTGTGCGTATGTGTTTGTGTTTGTGTGTAAGCATGTCAACACACACACACACACTTATGTGCATATATATATATATATATATATATATATATATATATATATATGTATGTATGTATGTATGTATGTATGTATATCACAATTACCCATTGCTTTATTAAGTTGTTTTTGATAGGCAATCGCTACTATGGAGGGAACAACGAACTTTTACCGAAGGCGGTTCAACTATTAAATTGGGCAGTTCATTTGACTATGCAGAAACCAGCTGTTTTGTACGTTCGTTTACGGCGATGATGATGATGATGATGATGATGACGATGACGCTGGTGGTGGTGATGATGATGATAATAATAATGACGATGATGACGGAGATGATGTTGAAGAAGGGGGGAGGAGATTTTAATTACGTTGATGCCAGTGGAAACAATAACGATAGCGGATGGTGAATAAAATGACTATGACAATGATTACAATGATGATGGTGGTGGCGGCGGTTGTGGTGGTAGTGGTGGTGCTAGTGATGATAATGATGATGATGATGATGATGATGATGATGATGATGATGATGATGATGACGACGACAACAACGATAGTGACGAACGATAGAGACCGACGACAACAACGAGAATGATGATGAGAAAGACAGATGTAGAACGAGGGTCATGTGGAGGAAGACGATTATCACCATAACCATCACCATCACCATCATCTTCATCATCATCCTCATCATCCTCCTCCTCCTCCTCCTCATCATCATCATCATTATAGTATTTGCCATTCATCGGAATCATTAACTGCACTCTTTAATCATTAATGAAGAAAGGTTATATTGATGTCAAGTTATTATTTTATTGTCAAGTCCATGATGGCTTTGCATACGAGCGCCATCGCGAACGTGTGTTTGAAAGTCAGAGAGAGAGAGAGAGAGAGAGAGAGAGAGAGATTTTGTGTGAATGTGTGTGTGTGTGTGTGTGTGTGTGTGTGTGTGTGTGTGTGTGTGTGTGTGTGTGTGTGTGTTTGCATGGTTGTCTGTGTGTGCTGACGCTATTGCTGTCATCGTTGATTATCCACATCAGCTTTGCAGAATCCAGTTTTCCTTTATACCACTCAGTGCCCCACTCGACAACACCCCGAACTCACGAAGAGGCCTCCACCCCGCGTTTGTTTAACTTGCAAGAAACACATAAACTTAGATATGCTCCCACCAAAGATTGGTCCAGGCCATGTCTAACTTAATACAACCAAATTTCTTCACAATATACCCTATTGTCTTCAAAAACAAAATGACACACTGAAAACTGTTTTCTTGTAACTTGTATTATAATAAATAGAATTTTCGATTAAGTTGCTAGAGTACAAATTTATTCTGCTTTGACAAGAATAGAACTGAGCGTGACTGCCGGAGCTTAGTGAACAAGGAACAGAAGTCATGTTTTTTTTCATAACGTTTTGTCTTCATAACTGATGAGATGCCGGAGCAGGCTTCAGCTCCGGTATCCGAAACTCTGAGTTTTATTATGACAACCAACTAATTGCCACATATTATACGTGTGCATGTGTGTGTGTGGGGGGGGGATGTAATTGAACTCAACAGTTCTACTGCTTATTGCACAGAACCTCTCGAGAAACAGGAACCGAAACGATTATCAAACGGCTTCCAACTAATTAGTGCTGATAATGAGAAGCGATATAATCAAGACACTTAGTGTTCTTGGGTTGAAATTCTTGGCAGATATTTCGTTTTTATCTTCGAATTGGACAGTTTCGCTTTCCAAACTTTCGCTTCCATCATCGAGTAATATTGCCTTCGCAGAAATATAGTAAACTCTATTGGGAGAGATTTGTCTCGAAATTTTGTGTGAGACACCAATTCAACAGATATCTGTGTGTTTCGTCAGCGAATCGTACGTTTATTTTGGTATATGTGATTATGCAACAGACGAAACACTCATAGAGAAAAAAAAGATAAAAATGATAAACAGATAAAAGTAAGTTCCATTTTTATTTATTTTTGAACATTTAGTTTTTTATTTTATTTACTTATTTGCCTTTTGTATTTATTTCAGTTTTACGCTAAACACGTTTCGAGAAGTTCGGAAATTTTTCTTTTTCCTTTCAACAACTTGGCTTTGATCATCGATTGAGACATATTTCATTGGTCTAAACACTCTATATGTACACATTTACATACATGTGTGTGAGTGTGTATACATGCACACATTCATATGTATATTCACACACACACATATATGCATATACATATGCGAACACACACACACACATATATATATATATATATATATATATATATATATATATATATATATATATATGTGTGTGTATATATGTATGTGTGTGTGTGTGTGTATGTGATATATACCCATAAGATTGTTTTATCTTCCTGACTTGACTTCACTAGGGAGAGAGAGAGAGAGAGGAGAAGGAGAGAGAGAGAGGAGAAGGAGAGAGGGAGAGGGGGAGAGTCAGAAAGTTACAATTTGAATATGACACATTTCTTGCTTTGAACTCTGAAACAAACGTTACATTTATTTATTCCCACCCACCACCACCACCACCGCCCACCCCATTTGACAATCAGTTCTATCGAGATAATTATAAGCGTATTCTACATTGAAGGATTCAACACAATTAGTCTCGGCTTTGTCATTGATTTTGATCTTTTAACGATTATTTTAGATTTTTTTGTTTGTTTTATTTTTTTAAATTATAATTATTTTCATCATATTTGATTTTTGCTATTTCATTTCTTTTCTATAAATACAAACACGTGTGTGTGTGTAAAGACAGACAGAGGGAGAGAAATAAATGGATGTGTGTGTGTATGTGTGTGTGTAGAGAGAGAGAGAGAGACAGACCGACAGACAGACAGAGGGAGAGAAATAAATGGATGTGTGTGTGTATGTATGTGTAGAGAGAGAGAGAGAGAGACAGACAGACAGACAGACAGAGGGAGAGAAATAAATGGATGTGTGTGTGTGTGTGTTTGTAGTTTTATTTTTACAGTAAATTTCAATTTTAATTATCATTATAAAGGAAGAAAAATGGGGCTTTTCGCCCCCCTCTGATAATTAACATTTGCTTAAGAAACTAGAAATCTAAAATTAATACAGCATAAAATGTAGAAAAAAAACTTCATCATTTACTGAACACAGTAACCAAGTAACTGGGGAAGGGTTTTTTAAAATATTTTATACTTAGACGGTAAGCTGGAAGAATGGTTAGCACGCCCGGTGACATGCTCAGCGCCATTCCACCTAGGTAAACTTTGCCTTTCACCCTTTCGGCCTTTGATAAACTAATCACAAGTCGAGCAGCTCCGAAATTGCTGGCCTTGTGCCTAAAATTGATACCAATATTTTACATCGATGCATGGCAGTGATCTGACAAAATGGTTAGCTTAACGGCATTTCCTACCATAGTCGGTACCCATAAGGACGGCTAGTCAACGTGTCCTTCAGTGGAATTCAATCTGGAACCAACCACTTGGCAAGGAAACCGCTTCACCAGAATCGATATCCAGGAAAAATAAATGAAGAAAGTATCAAGGATTTTTAAAGAGTCAGAGTTCAAAACTCTTTAGAGTTTTAACAGAAGGCTTGGAATTTTGAAGGGAGTGGAGTTTAGTCAATACTTTCATCCCACTCGTCTGCCGTTACGATCTGAGTTCAAATTCCGCCGAGGTCGACTTTGCCTTTCATCCTTTCGGGGTCGATTAAATAAGTACCAGTAAATATTTAATCGACCTCGAAAGGATAAAAAGCTAACTCGAGCTGCTTAGAACGTTAAAACTGCTACAATGCAGTTAAGCATTTTTGTCCGACGTGCTAACGATTCCGCTAAGCTCGCCACCGTTTGGTGGAAAAAATAATAAAGTTGATTAATGCAGTCAATTACTTGCATTTTAATTTCTATATTCTATACAGATTACGTAAAAGATCCCTTGAGGATTCTTCGAACCAAGAATAAAAGAAAATGGACATAATTAGAATAATTCATTTAGACCCGCGTCGCTCAATCTCGGCCATCTCATAAATTAATATACTAAATTTATTTCATCAGCCGTTACATCGGTTTATTTTTAATATTTTATACTTCTTTTAAAACAGAATTTTATAATTCTTTCTATATTATATAATTATGTACTCTGTTATTTCAACACTGAGGCGGCAAAAATGCCCACAACAGTGATCCTGATAACATGTTTGTGATTTACGACCCGTCATTTTGTGCGCTGGATTCTTAGGCTTTTATAACCAAATTTTCGCGTCACTCTTTCGAGTCCATGATTGGCAGAATCGAGGATGCGACTGACATACTTTACGGTATTAGTTCAGGTTCTTTACATTCGAGGTTCAAGTCTCAACGAAATCAAATTCCATCCTTCCATCCTTCACGATCCGATACAATAAAGTATCAATCTAGTATTGAGATCGATTTAATCAACTCAATCCCTTCCTTTTGAATATTCAGCTTTGTGTCTATGTTTGAAATAATTAATAGCGCTGTGCACGTAATGAATTGCAGCCTGTGCCGTTTTTAATGTTCTGTATATTATTTCGAAGTAACCTCACCAATGTGCTGAACTAAGATGACGACTAAGGCAAGTCTCTGAATTAGTATCAAGTAGAAAGTTCTGAGCCATATCGAGAAAGTAATTCTGGTTCGAGTTGTGAAATAACGGTCCTTTTTCCTGTTTCTTTATTACTATTATTTTGTGGAAATAAAGCAATTTCTCTTAAGTTACACATGTGGAAGATAGACTTATCACCTACACATGTGGATCAACTATAAGCCAAGTGACCTACGGTCATATTTGTTCCAGTCATATCAAAAACTTCATTTTCTAAAATGCCCATCGATTCGTAGGAAACTTGGCTTGCATTTCTAGCACGCTGAAGCAACGATTACGCAAATAATCCTTCGTTGTTACATTTCATAAAGTACGACGGTCGTTAGTCTTCTAATAATCTCGTAATGGATTATTTTAGTTCTCGTCTATCATTGTTCGTGGAAATAGCTCGAGTCTCGTCTCATGAATTTTATAATAGTAGCTTATGAACATGCATTATTCACAGAGAGAGAGATGACCATCTTCGACCACTATCTCACAGAATAATTATGGAACCGGTAGGCTCAAAACAGGATGGAAACCATTATCTTTAAATAAAAGGAAGTAAATAAGAAGCGAACAAAAGAATATCAGGAACAATTGTTAAATCGTTTGCGATAAACATCATAGATACTAATTTTGATGGAACGCATCTTGGAACTGATAATTCTTCAAAAGAATTTCTCTCCCCACATAAATCTATATTCAAATATTACAACAAATTTTATTGATTCACTTCTCTAATGTATTTTCACTTAAAGCTTGGTAATATTCTTTGCTATAACCGATGAGATACAATACAGTAGAATAATGAGAAACAAGCTGATATTTCTCAACTTTAAAATGTTCTTGGCAGCGAGAGAAACCAAATGCTAACATGTATCAACTAATTTCATCGAGTTCAGTATTGGGTTTTGTTTTGCTTTTACATATGCAAAGATAACAAATTCCTAGAGTGAGATAGTGAACGAGAAAAGAGAGGCGTAATGATTATTAAACAAGATAATGATAAGCAGCAATGTGATAGGAAACCGTTGGCATTTTGCTATACAGATTCTTCTTAACTTTATCGCAATAATAATAATAATAATAATCAATGCCCTGATGCAGTACCAGGTACTGGCTCTCATACCTTCTGATCTTAAGTGATTGGAAGTATTATGTACATTGTTTTGCTTTGGTATAACAGATGGGCTACAGCATCTGCTCAATACCACAAATTTGCTTGTCAGTTGTTTGACCTTAACCAGTTGAGCATGTCCCTTGGTGGCTGACGATATGTGCATCTCTGGGCAAAACTACTATTTTCTCTGAGGATGGTACGTTGGTCACAGTCGCATTTGCAACGCTTTGTTTCATGCAGAAAGAGATTATGACAAATTCTTGATTTCTTTAAAAGGTGCGAAGTGGGCAATTTGTGATACAATCTAGGTGACTCATGTTGTCCATAGTTCCCTGCTTTCTCCCATGTATCCAACCAACCACGGTTCAAGCCTCTACAAGGATTTCTTATCAGTTTGAGCTGGCATAGGATATTCCAGTGTACGAAATATTTCTCACGTTTTAGTCATTTGAAGATTATTGTCTTTATATTGGAAAACATCATTATTGATCCGCAAGACATTCCTTTGTTAAGAAATCACAGTGACATCTTCGGAAATACATGGATGTCTCGAAATGTCTATCTTACATAAATTCTAATGGCATCTATGAGAAAGAACAGTCGAGAATCAGACGTTTCGCTCGAGGCTATTATATTTCCATCTTCTTAAGAGTTGTCTCGTAAGTCTGCATTGATCTTCCTCATATCTTTAATAATGTTCTGTATCTTTTATTCTTTACTTGTTTCAGCCATTGGACTGCGGCTATACTGGAGCAACGCTTTGAACGGTTTAATCGAACAAAACGAATTCAAAACTTATTTTTAAGTCAAGTGAGCATAGCTGTGAACTATATTAAATCTGTTCGCGTTCGATCCCATTGCGCGGCATTTTGGGCAATTGTCTTCTATTCTAGCCCCGGGTGAACCAATCCTTTGCAGGTGAATTCGCGGATGACTTACACAGACATACTTATTCACAGTCAACAATAAATACATTGACTAATACCTGCTTATAGTGGAAGACATTTATTCAGATTACCCTGCAAAAGGATTGAACTCGGATTTACGTTGTGTGAAACAAAATTATTAACCACTTTCCTATGCTTGTACTCAGGTTTGAAAGCATATTTGAAAGCCTTTCATTAACAAATATATATCAATTCCGAATGCTTCTTTTTTCTCTCTCTCTCTCAAAAGAATGTGCCTGCTATCATTTGATCTTAGTCTAATTAAAGAGTTGATAATTTGATAAAATGATTTATCCTCTACATGTGAATTGAATCCTGCAGCTCATGATGTTGCTCTTCCCACTCACCAAAGATGTTTTCTTCGTTCCGTAATTCGTTTTGACAACATAATGTGCTCTAACATATGTAGATTTCCTAACTACGTAACATCGAGAATGCGTTGAATTTCCAAGTAATGTTAATTGAATCAATACTAATGTCGGCTTTTAGAAAAAAGACCTGCCATATCGAGAATATTTCATGGAATTGGTCTCATGATGTTTTAATGTCATCACTAAGCAGAATCCATATACATAAATTTCCGCATTTGCTTGTCTTTTTCTTCGTTTAGTTTTGTGCTGCAGCGATGCGTAATATTGTGCTTGATGTTCACGAGAGATGTATCAACTTTTATCTCCTATCTTTTACTTGTTTCACTCACTCGACTGCGCCCATGCTGGGGCACAACCTTTAGATGAACAAATCGACTCTAGTACATATTTTAAAATGTGGTACTTGTTCTATCGGTACTCTAGGCGAATCGCTAATTTTCGGTAAGTAAAGAGGCAAGCGGTGATAAATCACACACACACACACACACACACACACACACACACACACACACACACACATGACGGGCTTCTGCACGGTTTCTGTCTACCAAATTCACTTAGAGGGCATCGGTCGGTGTGGTGCAGTAGTAAATGCATTTCGTCCTTTTAAAATAAACATTTAAGGAAAGTAAATAACATCATCAACTACTTCATGTTTCAAATGATTACATTCGAAACGATAAAGAGAATTCCGAAAAATAACATTCTTTTGTGATGTACCCAATGGCTTTTGTTGCCTGAATTCAGTGCGTAATATCGTACACGATTTTTAAAGAGAAATTAATAATGCTTGTCTATTACAAAATATTTCCAATGAAATTAAACTAAATATTATAACCATCTAATAATCGAGTTCGAGAGTATAAAGAGAATTCTCAAAATAGCTTTAAATATGTGAGATATTCCAAATAGCGTTTCTTGCCTGCCTTAAACTCGTATGTGAGTCTCTACACAAGGACATTTTTCTCCATTGTACACACCCGAACAAGTTACATTTATGTCGGTGTGTATGAAAGACTATTAGTTGCACGTATATACAGGCCCCTACGTTTTCGGTCATCGATGATTTCCAAAGAGAAAATGGTGCCCACACAGCTTGGAATAACTTCTGGCATAAGCATTGTGGTCGGAAAGCAAAGAGTCAGAATAGAAAATAATTTTCATTATCTGATGGAGCTTAAGACAGCAAACTGGCAGAATTGTTAAGCAGGTCGGTCAAAATGTAAATGATATTTCCTCCGCTTCATAATGTTTTGAGTTCAAATTCCACTGTTATCATTTGTGCTTTTCATTATTTCAGGATCGATAAAATAAAGTACCGTTCAAGTGCTGAGGCTGATGTAATCACCTTTCCCCTCCCCTCTAAATTGCTGCCTTTGTTCCAAAATTAGAAAGTAAAAAGTTATGATTCAGCCACACTGTCAGCTCTCTTGTGACGGGTCTACTACTATTATATAAATTAAAGTCTAGTGACTTTCATCTTTCCTAATATCATTCCAATAAAAGTTGGATATCGGCTGCGATATCTAACATTTGAATGGTTACTGAAATCTTTGTTACGCTCAATATAGATCTGTTCATTTAATAGGTTTCAATATCCGGGTAGTAATAGATATTGTCTCGACAGAGAGAATTAATGAATTCCCAATATAAAAAGTTGATTTAGTTTTCCTGTTTCGGTGTAACTTTAGCATTTTGAATTTGAAATTATGTGACACTTTTTGCATTTCGTAAGTGTTGCTATATCTTATATCTATTGTATTAAATGTGTAAATGACCAGTCATTAATGAATATATGACGAGTGTATGTGTGAAATAGATTTGATTAAGGATCCTGTTTATCAAACCTATATTGGTTGGAGAAAGTAAAGACGAAATCTATTCCAGTCTCCAGTGGTTAGATGTCATCAAAATATTATTATCAAATCACCTGATCGTAGTTTTCTGTGTTGGTTAATTTCTTTTAAACTTTAAACAGAGATAGAACCTGTTATAATCTAATAGTTGCTTCGATATTCTAACTACATCAATTCGTCACACCGTCTACACCTCGTGTATGAAATCTTTGTGAGACGCTTTCGAGGAGAAGAACATTTCCGTGATTCATTTTCCTTAGTAATAATGATGAGATTCTGAAGCTTTGAACTCAGTCACTACATTACTTTTATTTCTCTTTCTTTCTTTTTCTCCCCGGAAACTACGTTAAGGGTACATGTGTCTGTGGAATGCTCAGCCACTTGCACGTTAACTTCCCGTGCAGGCTGTTCCGTTGAATGGATCAACTGAAAACCTCTGCGTCGTAACCGACGGAGTGCCCTAGTAAATATATATATAATTGTGTATGCGTGTGTATGTGTGTGTGTGTGTGTGTGTGTGTGTGTGTGTGTGTGTGTGTGTGTGTGTGTGCACGAGCGTGTGGTGCATGCTTTTGTATGTAAATATGTGCATATTTACAGTAACGAACAGAAAATGATTCACTAATTACTTGGCTGTCAGTTGGCGAATTATTGAACACAGCACGAAATTTTCGATTTTAAAAAACAAACGCAATTCTATCGGTAGGAATGAGCTTCCCTTAAAAGGAATGGTACGTTCGATTATTGAAAGTTTTTGTAGTTCGGTAGATAACTATGCCAAAAGCACTTGAAAATTTAGCGTCAGTAATTAACTTCAAAAGGCTTGAGATATGATCTGTGATTGTTATTACAAAGAATTTGTAGACTGTATTGAAATGTTGATCTGTGGATGTGGCGGGTTTGCTCAACTGAAAACCGTCATCTTTTGTCGCATGAGCATTTCTTTTACTTGTCTTGTTTACAACATTAAAAAAAAAACAGTTTGTTTTTAGTGCTATCTGTTGTGTATCAAACGAAAATTGTATTGAGTTTGATATAGGGAGTGGAAATAGTTCGCTCCTTTACGTTTGTTTTTTTAAAGAAAAGCTTTACATTTTATTCCTTAAGTTATATCAGAATTTTTTTTTAAATGCCCTATTTACACTGTTATCTACAGTGTGTAACTAAAAACTTTATCGAGATGTTGATCTAAGAATATACGGAATGATCAATTGAAAACCTTTTGTTGTGTTGTAAGAAAAACATTATATTTCACGGCGAAATATTTTTTCAATGTTATCTTCTCAGCTTCTTTTTGTGTTGCTGAAATTTCCATCGACATGAACTGAAAATGCAGTTAGTTATCGCAAAATACAATCAAAGTTTGGGTTAGGTATTCGTTTTAAAAAGCGATTTCGTACGGCGATAGGAAAAATTTTGACATTAACGATTTTATAGGGAGTTGTAAGAATTATACAAGTTGTTATGTATACAAAGTTGTTAGCAACACGTTCGATAATTTCAATTGTTGCATGTTGGCAGGAAAACAGGAAAATGTGAAAAGGGAAAGCGTGTGGGATTAGACACATTCAGGTGGCAAAAAGCAGAGGCGTTAACTCGAGCACGATTAATTGAGGTTGACATAAAATCAACAAAGAATCATGAAATTGTAATAAATAGTTACCACTACAGTAGCACAAGAACACGACAAAAGAAAATCAGGCTCGGTGTTGGAATAGTGTTGGATTTGCTGATTTGAGTTTGTCTGGCTTAAAACAATAGCAATCGATAACAGATTACTGTTTTAGAAAAGTGACAGTATTTTCAAAACACGAAGACGAATCTTAGATATTGTGATATAACAGTTTTGGTAAAGATAAGAGCATAGATGTAAAGACACTTTGTTTCACGTCGACCCAGTTGACACAGCTAGCAAAATTGACTTGTACCTGTAACTGAAAAGGGCGAGCCTGGATGCATTCTGCGTCGCGTTGAATTTCCCGGTTAAGACTACGCGATTCTGCGAAGTGCGAACGTTTAATTTCACAAGCAGGCAGTTCCATTTATCGGGTCAATTGGAGCCGGCCTCCATTTGTAACTGACGAAGTAACAGTTAGTTAAGAGTATAAATAGGATAACCCAACTAAGTATTTATAGGAGTTCACATAGCGCTCAGCAGTCGATGTGATGTGTGTGTGGAGATCTATAACCTTCAAAAGCCAGACGCTCCGGTCGCCAGAGTAATGTATAACACATAGAAAGCTTCAGCTGTTCTTTCACTGGTTTCTGAAATATTTCCGTGACTTTACCATCTGCTCTACGTTACATACATACATACATACATACATACATACATACATACATACATACATATATAAATTAGGTTTGACTCGTATATACTTGTGAATTTATGTGGATATGTATTATTCGTATGGGTATGTATAAATATTTGCATTTATTTACAATGTGGTATATCATGCTGAAGACGCAAAGGAATTTTACATATCTAAGCTAGAAATTGATCTATAATTAACTCCTTTTTTTAAAAATTCTTCCTAATTCCTTTTCTCGCTTTCAACGTGTGCTAATGGAGTACAAGATATGGTTTCTAGAGCTATTTGGCGTCTATATCAAGCATGTTGGTGTTGTTTATCAGCAATAGAATCATATCTATATAATTATAAATTAGTTTATAGACATACATATTATATATATTATTATATATATATATTATATATATATATTATATATATATATTATATATATTATATTATATATACATATATATATATATATATATATATATATATATATATATATATATATATATATATATATATATATATATATATATATATATATATATATATATATATATATATAGGTGTATATGTATGTATATATATATGATATGTATGGATAGATAGATAGATAGATAGATAGATAGATAGATAGATAGATAGATAGATAGATAGACACACGTGTGAACATACCTCTGTGTGTGTGTGTGTGTGTGTGTGTATCGCATGCAGCATCAAGAAACGTCATCAACGAGATTAAATAAAGCCAAGGGGTTGAGGTATGTCTGATGGCCTTAACTCTACTAGCTGAGAAAATAGAGAGAGTAAGAGGGAGAGAGAGAGAGAGAAGAAGAAGAAGAAGAAGAAGAAGAAGAAGAAGAAGAAGAAGAAGAAGAAGAAGAAGAAGAAGAAGAAGAAGAAGAAGAAGAAGAAGAAGAAGAAGAAGAAGAAGAAGAAGAAGAAGAAGAAGATGAAGAAGGCAAAGAGACTGAACCGCTATTCAAGGGATGATTTATTTTCTAATATACTTAAGGCTATCGAATCTGGAGTTAGTGATCTGCTTTATGTACCTTTCTGAACTGTAGACATTTATAACATTATTGATTTTTGCTTTCTTTCTTTCTTTCCTATACTATACTTCTTTATTTAGAAATATGTTTAAGCACAACCAATGCATATATATATATATATGTAAAGACACACACGTGTGTATGTGTGCCTGTCTGCATGTACGTGTATGTATATATATATATATAATGTTAGTATGCACATATTTCCATATATATGTTTGTATGCAAGTATTACATATATATATATATATATACATATATGTATATATATATATATATATATATATATATATATATATATATATATATATATATATATATATATATATATATATATATATATATGCATACATATGTATATACATAACGTATATGATGTGCATGACATGCATATATATACATATAACGGTATATTATGTATTTAGGCAGCGTTCGGTCATTGGAAATAAAGCTGATATTATTCAGTGTCAGATGAAAGGATAGGAAACCTATTTGTTATCATAGCATTCTCGTTATCTAAAGGTCAAAGAATAAAGAGAAAAACAAAATGAATTCTTCTCTAGCCTTATTTCCATTGACTCTGCAACCGTCTAACATTCTTGCAGCTGTTTTGATTTTGTCCTTTCTGTTGCTCTTCTTGTTTGATTAGATTCTTGGGTTCCCAGTACAAGTGCAGAGACGAGGGAAGATAAAGCAGAAAATTTATTTGCAAAAAAACTATCACGTCATTGAATTCCAATTCTGTTAAAGGTGAGAATTGAAATTTAGTAGTAGCACCACTGTTCGCATTTCCTGATATCACCCTCAGAATCCATAATAAATCTTCAAAATCTATTGCGATTAGAGTATTTTTCTTTTATTTTCTTCTCTTATTTTTCTGCAGGTTTTCACGGCATAAATGAAGTGAATGTGTATTAAGATTAATAAGTGCAGCAGATATTGCTGCGTGTTTAAAACAAGTTCACTTTGCAAAGATGTGATTCCTAGGTCAACTCTACTGCGCGGCATCTTGAGTAAATATCTTTTACACAGATTCCAATTGACTAAAAGTTTGTATGCGGAATTGGACTGTGTTTTCTGTACTCGTTTATCAATTTGTCTACGCTTTGTTTGCAATGTCCTGTACCCAGATATGCATCTATATATACAGGTAGATGTAAGTATGTACATACATGTACGTATATATGCATATACTCATTTATTATTTGTATTATATATATATGTATATATATATATATATATATATATTACAAAATGTAACCACATGTGAATCGTTGTCGATTTTCTTCCTCCGTTTTCCTTTCTATTGGACGTTCCTCTGTTTCCGAAGAAGAGCGTCTGCTAATACTTTACACGTACCACGTCTTCCCGTTGTTGATCCAAATCTCGGCCACCCAAGACTCGTAGGTTCCCTCTGTGTTGTGCTGTGACGCATGCAATCGACCGGGCACTAGTTTCGATCCATTCTTTGATGTTGCCAGCCAACAAGCCTCCTTAACGGTCTCTTGCTCCTTTCCAATGCACACTTCCTACCAAGATGCTTTCGGTCAATGACTTACATACATACATACATACATACATACACACGTACGTACATACATAATACATACATACATACATACATACACACGTGCATACATACATTCATACATACATACATACATACTTACATACATACATAAATACATACATATATGCATATGTACGTATAGATATGTTTATATATTGTAATGTCTCGCACATATAAAAGATTCTGTGTTGAGAATCTTTTATAACTTGACATTATTCACGTAATTAGATAAATCTCCCTCTGTAGGTGACTGACATTTAAACACACGCAATATATAACTTACTGAATACATTAAAATGAATTTTTAAAAAAAAACATAACAATTAAAGTCTAGAAAAGACTATTCTCTTTTAGCTAAATGTTGAAGGCACTGGGTACGTTTCGATCTTAGTTGACTTCCTCAAATAAACATAGTTTTACTTACACTTAACAAAACGTAATATCATCTTTCTCTCTCACCATGTTGCATGTTTGCCGATGTCGCTGACTATGGACTCTCATTCCCAATCCTGATATTTTATCATTTTTGTTGGACAGATACGACTGCAGTTTCTCTTCGCCTTTTGTCGGTAGAGGTACACTTTAATCTGCGGGGTTTTGCCCTAAGAAGTTTACAATTGAACCGTAGAGTATATTTAACCGCTAGGTAAAGATACTGGCTCGCATACCCATGAAATATGCACACGCTAGTGGGCTTGTGTCACTCAGCCGGAAGGCCAATCTTTCTGTGTCGAGGATGCCTAAAGCACAGGGCCTCACTACAGACTTCACTCGAAATAGATGCAATATTTTACAGAAGTAAAAGCACTTTCCTTCATTAGTTTACTTAAAATAAGAGTTCTATAGTTATATCGAATTCGATGTTGGTAAATTATGCACGCTAACTGCTTTATCAAATTTGCAGCAGATGATGTGAAACCCAGACCGTCTATAGGCTCTCTATAACCGATCATTAACGAAAACTATGGGATACAGAGAGCCTGATGAGGTGAAGCCTCAACACGCTTCAAAAAAGTCACCTTAAGTGCAGCCTTTTAAAATTCCCATCGATCTGTTGTCGGTGCTATCTTACCCACAAATGGGGGGTTTTATTCTTTATATGTTTGTCTTTTTTAGTTTTTCAGTAAGAAGAATGAATATATTATTAATATACAATACTTATTCTCAAATACTGTTAAATATTATACAATGCATCAATGTACGTCCCGTGTGAACACCTCGATATATTTGCTAATATTATACGTTCTTCGAGTCTGATTGATTAGTTTGTTGGTAACAGTTTGTGATAAATTACTATATACCACCTCGTTGTATAGGACAACTTCATGCATAGTCAGAAAGTCGATTGATGGGTTACTAGGAATTATTCAATTGGTCCTTTCACACATTTGCACAACATAACAAAATTACACATACACACAAACACAAGTAGTTAAGAAATACATACATACAAACGTACGCACACACACACACACACATACACACACACACACAGAAGCACAAGTATAAACACAAATAATACTAGAAATACAAACACATAATATAAAAAATACATAGTTTCTAACACATATAAAAGTAATACACACACACACAATATTAACAGATACACACGCGCGCGCAACTTTCGATGGATTGAAAACAAAACTACTCCGACGAGATTTCAAATTCTAAAATGTGATGGATTAAACTAAATTTTGTGTTATGCATTTGTTAGTTCAGCGCCCAGCCCACTCCATTTCTCGTTACCTCCCCCTCTTACCTCCCCCTCTAGTGTCTTCATTTTTCAGTCTCCTTACAAATACAATTAACACATTTCAATACAATAATTGGTGTCACCAAGCTTGAGAGACATCGGTGGGTTGCGCTTTTCCTAAGGAACGGACTCACTCAATGCTCTCCGTCTTTAAGCTGGTGCTTCTTTAAAACGAGTGGCGTTTACGAAGAGTCGGAATCTTTTTCTAAGATAATTAGCAATGTCATTAAAGATAATTAGTAATGTGTAGTGTCAAGTCGTATTTCTTGTATGCCAAGTGGTCGGCTTGCTTCTTCAAATTGACATAACAATCAACTCGGGTGAATGACACGATTAATAATCGATGGCCTTCAGCCCCCAACTATCACCACCAACACTACCACCACGTCTTCCATCGACACCACCATTTCCACCGCCACCTCTGTTTCCAGTATCCCCACCACCACTACCACCAACACCACCATATTCCAAAGTAGGAAGAAGAAATACTTGTTGAGCCTTCTTAACGAAATTCTCTGCAAACACCATTATGCTAAACATAACAATTACAATCATTACCGTCGTCGCCGTCGTCGTCATCATCATCATCATCATCATCATCGCCAGCATCACTATTTCCACTACAACCAAAGCAACTACAACCACCACCCCCATCATCATCATCATCATCATCAAATTACCGAATTCTATCATCTCCTTCGGAGATGTCTTGATGGTCTCCTTCCGCCTCTTTTCTATTCCTCCCCTCCTCCTCTTCCAACGCATCATAATCTTCATCATCAGCATCATCCATCTTTCATTATCCTGGGGATCGTAGACATCCTCTTCCTCATAATCTTACGCCTCCTCCAAACCCTCACGTCCCCCCCCCCCTACACACACACTTCCTAATCGTTATTGTCATGAAACCATCAGAGACAGAGAGACTGAGTGATTATGCGATTATTGCTGCACGCCTCGCCAACACCTCTTCCTTCGCACAAAAACCCATCGCTCTATCCATAACCATCACCACCATCATCATCATCATCATTGTAGTCTGATCGTCCCTGTCATCATCATCATCATCGTATTCATATTCATATTCACCATCATCGTAAGAGCAGTCGCACTAGCGTCTTCTTTATCATACACAATAGAATAATCATCATCATCATCATCATCAGCAGCAGCAGCAGCAGCAGCAGCAGCAGCATCACCACCTTGGTCGCCGTCATCATTATCATCGTCAGCACCGCCGCTGTCATGGCCGCTATCGTCGTCATCGGGATTGTTGACGTAATCCAAATTATCATTGTCGGCATTATTATCATCTTCCGTCGCCTTGCATCCTCCTCATCATAATCGGAATTATCATAACCCATCGGAGAGTAAAAGAGAAATATGTGTGCGTGTGTGTTTATGCATACATACGTATACATATACATATATAGGTACATATATACATATATATATATATATATATATATATATATATATATATATATTACATTTTGTATATATCTATCTATCTATCTATATATATATATATATATACATACACTTATATATTGTACATACATATATATTAGCTCCCTTTCCACTTCTCCCTAACGCTTTCGCTTCTTTCTCTCACTCACTCTCTCTTTCTCAGTGTATGCAATATATATATATATATATATATATATATATATATATATAACATAGAAATAAATATATATACGTGTGTGCGCATACATACACACACATATGAATATATATGAATATGAATATATAGATATATATATATAAAGAGAGAGAGGGGGGTGATAGACAGATAGATACAGATAAATACCATACATACACACACACACACGGACACACGGACACACACATACATACGTAGAAGCTAGAGTTGAGAGTCAGAGGCATAGAAGGAGAGTCTGCTAGGGATATCTATTTCGATATAGAGAGTGTGTTTGTGTGCGGTCATTATTCCAGGCCAAGTAAAGAAGAATTAGCAATTACCATTCCGTTTGGCTGTCACTAGAAGATAAATATGCTCTGCTATCGCATTTCTCTGATTCCTCTCATCTAAAAGCCATTTCGTTGTTGTCCTTTTCATCTCAGCAAATATTCCTTCTTTTTGAAATAGATAACTCCCTGGTGAAAGTGTTGCGTATTTTCAGAAATGGCCTTCCTTTGAAGAATATTCTTCATTCAACTTCTGCCTCGTATCTCGAAGAGGCTATTCAAGGAAGTCCGTTGACAAGTTCTCGCTACTCACTCACCATGACATCTTCGCATTCACCTTTCACTCTTTCACTTCCCTTTTTCCCTAACTCTAGATTTCTGCCTATACACATATATGTGTGTGCGTGTGTGTGTGTATGCGGTAAGTTTGTGTGTATGTATGGTATTATATATATAGGTATATATATATATATATATGTACATATGTATGTACGTATATATGCATATACATATATCATACATATGTAATACATGTACACACATTATATAAATATATATATATATATATATATATACATCAGCAGATTGACTTACATAGGTGTATATGTGTACATGCATATATTTTTATGAATGTGTATATATATGTGTGTGTTTGCATGTGTGCTTGTGTGTACATATATATATATATATTTATATATATATATGTGTGTGTGTGTGTATGTATATATAAATGTATATTTATATATATATATACGTGCATGTATGTATGTATATATATGTGTGTGTGTGTGTATACATATATGCATCAATTAGTTTATACACAAACGAATGTAATTGACGGTTTGATAAACAATGAATGTTTCCACGAAAGTAACCGACTGCAATTAATCCAAAGATCCAATGTCTGCTATCACAATCATTATTAAATATTTTAGATGAAGAATTCTGCTCCACCCCAGTATGTTTTTGGATTCGATACCATTATGTGGCATCGTGGGTTTGTAAGTTCCGCCAAAATCTCACATTGGACTGCAACCTTTAATTAATATCTGATTAAAAAATATACTTTTATGGAACATCATCGGAGACATTTTTAGTGTTTCAGTTGTCAATTTTGAGATCAATTCCCAATTGATAATTTCTGTTAAAGCGGATGCAAAACCTGGCAGTTTTTCTAGGATGGTCACAACAGATTTAATCAATATTTCTGGAAGTGATATGCAGCCTCTTGTTCGTCTCGGAGAGGTGGTAATACAAAATCAATCCCAGCGGTATGTTAATCTAAAACATAAAGTGACGTAACTAAGAACTGTACAACCCATTTTGTTCGACACGCTAATATTTCTGTCTTTCAAGATTGTCATTTTATAATTTTTGGTTATTCATTTATTTTTAAAGAATTCATTCGAAATGCAATCCATTGTTCATAACGAACAGGAAATAGGTGCGGTTGTGGTTGTCTACTATGACCCCTCGCTATCGGGGTCGATGAAAATAAGTACGAGTTGCGTACTGGGGTCATTGTAATTGACTATGCCCCTCCCTCAAAATTCTGGCCTTGTGTCTATGGTAGAAAAGAATATTATTACTATTATTATTTTATTATTAGTATTATTAACAGAGGTATTATCGTTGTTGCAATAGTAGTAGTAGTAGTAGTAGTAGTAGTAGTAGTAGTAGTAGTAGTAGTAGTAGTAGTAGTAGTAACGTAATAGCAGATTGGAGATATAGTACTGGACGCACCACTGACTTACGAAATATGCTCCACTTCAACAGGAAAGCGCTAGAGCAAAGTCAAACGCGGAAAAGCCCCCCCCCCCCACAAACACCCACACACAAACGCACACCCTCACTCACCCTTTCCTACAGTTACATGTACACATCCCTTATCTTCCGTCTCCGTAACGAAACTTTCACTATTTATGTTATATTATAAAACGAAAATGACTATAATCAAAGCAGGAATTTGGAATTAATATTTGGCTGGCCAACCCGGTCAAATTGCGCAATGTGTCATTGGAGGGCATTACAGATGACGCATTCAATAAAATTATTCTAGCGAATAAGACGTATTTCATATAAATTATGTAAGAAAATTATGAAATTAGAAATCATACGCAACTTTGGAATACGGCCATTGGAGAGGGTCATTAGGATTAGCCTCTCTCTGAAGATACGTTAATTTAAATCACATTATGTTTTGTATGAGGGATGTAAGTATATGAATGCCAATGAATTAGTACTTCAGAATGTCTCACGCACACACACACACACACACACACACACACACACACACACACATATATATATATATATATATATATATATATATATATATACCTATATATATATATATATATATATATATATATATATATATATATATATATATATATATATATATATATATACCTATATATATACCTATATATATATATATATATATATATATATATATATGCATGTATATATACATATATACATATATATACATATACATACATATATATGTATATATGTGTATATATATATAAAATATATGAATACATCTATATAGATTTATATATGCATATATACATGTGTGTGGTTTTGTGTATGTGTGTGTCTCTGTGAATGTGTGTATGTATGCATTGTTATATATTAATGGCTATGAACTTGTCCTAAACAAATTGAGGAGAAATCATTTCAAGCAAATTAACAAAGTCTATGAATTATAGACATATAATTGTCTCCTTTCTCTATGAACACACACACACATACATACACACATACACACATACACATACATACACGTACATATACTGACAAACATACACACATACGCACAAATACACACGTACACACATACAAGCACCACATCGACAGTTATATACTTAAACGATAATAATATTAATGATTTCGCTTCTACGATGATTTATGAATAAAAATGAAAATTATAATAATATCTATGACAATATTTGTTATTGTTATTATAATTATTATTGTTATCAACATCATCATCTTCATGATAATAATAGTAATAATTCATTATTATTATCATCATCATCATCATCAAGATAGGATATGCCATTTCAATTAGCAGGAATGTTATCTTGATGCTTGGTGAAAACAAGTCTCCTGAAATCTCAAGAATTTTTCTTAGGATTCTTGCAAAATACAGGACGGTGCTTCCCGAAGGTCGACAATGCGAGTTTTAGTTCGAATATCCTTCTGGTCTTCAGATAGCATTTCAGGCGTCGCACCAAGTGCACCAATTGCAACAGGAATAACCGTTCTGTTAAGCTTCGATAGAATAACTACCAGAATCTAAAAAAACAATAGGCCCTGTATTCTAATTGTTTTCCTAATCCCCTCAAAGCAGTGCATGGCCACAGCATGACCAGAGCTTGAACAAAGTCCAATGATTGAAACTAGTCGAAGATCAATAGTATATTTACTTTCCGCTATTTTCGTGTTTCAAAGCGTAAGTTAGATTCAGTCCATTAAAGTCGAAGCTGGCTTTCTTTTATGTTACCATAGCGACTGAGTAAATTAAATTGTTTAATACATGGTTGTTTGGCTAGCTTTTGTGAAAAGAATCTCTTGGTATATCCGGTCGTACCAGGCCGTGATTCTCCGGAGATGTTTGTGTATTATTAACATGAGGAGGTGTTTCCGTTAATCCGGTTTCATTGATCTTGTTAAGGTCATGTCTATTTTCGTTCATATTTCACTTAGATTTCCCTCAATGTTTAACTCTGTCAACTCTGTATATTCTCTTATAATCTACATTTTCATTGCATTCTTTATATAAAGGCCGAAGTCATACTGGATTTAGATGTGGATGCAGTTTGTCATGGTTGTGTTTTGCATGGTCATTATACGAATTCTGGCGGGGAGCAGAGTGAGACTTACGGATCATGTTTTGCAACAACCAGAAGGATGAATCGTCAATACAGTTATAAAATGAGAACCACCAGAGTGACAAAGAAAGGGAGACCCAAGATGATACGGGGCGCCAATTTCAAAAACATTAATTTCGCGGCACCTGAAGAAATGCAGGCGACTATGCACAGAACCAAAATGATTCGAGGGGAATTCTTGCCACCCAATATACAAGTCAAAATTCTACGGGAGGAGCTCAGTCGAAAACTAAGACACTATGTTGTTGTTGTTGCTGCTGTTGTTGTTGTTGTTGCTGTTGTTGTTAAGTGTTTTCATTACACACACACACACACACACACACACACACACACACACACACACACACACACACAAACACATGCACACCCATTTATAAGCAAGTTCTACGCACACGAGTAGAGAGCCTTATGCCGCTTGCCAGTCTCTTTTCCTTTTTGTGCACCACATTATCCTCCGTAAATTCTCCACGCAGACACTCACGCAATACCAACCAATTTTCTTCTTCTTTAACTACCATGACAACTTCTGGGTAACAAGGGCACAACAAAATTCTCTCTTCCTCAACATACAACCTCATCACGAAATAAGTTCTCCCCCATAACGACAATATTTATTAGGGCGGCGAGCTGGCAGAATCGTTAGCACGCCGGCCGAAATGCTTAGGGGTATTTCGTCTGCCTTTACGTTCTGAGTTCAAATTCCACCGAGGTCGACTTTCATCCTTTCGGGGCCGATTAAATAAGTACCAGTTACGCACTGTGGTCGATGTAATCGACTTAATCCCTTTGTGTGTCCTTGTTTGTCTCATCTATGTTTAACCCCATGTGGGCAATAAAAAAATAAATATTTAGTTTCAATAATACTCATTTCTTTAATAATACCTCACATACTTCATGGCTTTTTGGAATGCGGTCGGTTTTCTCTTTCTGTTTCCCGTCTTTTTGTATCCAGGGCTCTGAACTGCGTTCGTCTTGTCATGATGCTCTGCTTCCATTACTTTCTTCAGTTTATTGTCTTTTCTGGTATATTTTTACTGTGTATTCTCTATGAATTGCTGTTTCTCTATCCGGCATTTTTATAGCTAGTTATATATACATATACTTATAGGCAGCCATATACTTAAATATATCTTTTCTCCTTTTCTCTCCAGGCCACCTACGTCAATTTTCAAAAACGAATGCATTAGGTGCCCAATGGTATACGTGTAACAGTAGACGGGTAACACTTGTTATTCTTCTTTGATCCAGTTGCATCATTAGCTTCGCTTTATTTTCATAAACGCTCGTAGTGAGAAGTCGACGCTTCTTGAGGGTTAACTCCCTTGCTAGGACAACACTTTTGACCCTTGTATTAGATGTTATTCGTCGCACGGTTGTATTAAAATCATACTATAGTATTCACCTGAAATAATTTTCCATCATATTGCCCCGTGCATATAGCTGTCGACGCGACCGTCTCTACAAACATATCTGGACTCGACAGCCACTGGTTTTCCGGAAATACTTTAGTCAAATTGTTTCACTGCACTCTTTACAATGGCTGCACGTGATGTTAACCTCTATTTTATGTCTTATTTTTCGTTTGTAATTATTTGTAGCCAAGAGTTTTTTTTACGTCATTGCTAGTTTTCGCTCTACCTTACTTCCTTCCTGTAGATTCTTCCGGGATATTAGAGATGGAATGTTTTCCCCAGTCCTTGTTTTCTTTCTTATATTTAGAATTCAATTCTCATTAATCTTTTCTTTTGTTTTAACTAATTTTTCTTTCTCCAAATCTGTTATGAAGTATATTAATTTCCCGTTTCTACTTTATATATAAAGAAAAATTTGTCTTTCTTCGTTTCCTTCTTGCATTAATCTGTTTTCCTTTGCTTTCTTGTAATTCTCTTCCAATACATACCGTTGTTATTTTGTAGCCGTTTTCTCTTTGCATCTGAACCCGGTTCTCCTGTATACGGAATAAGTTAATAGTGTCTTTGATGTTATTTTCTTTCCTGTGGTGGCTAATGTATTTATACTTGTTATTTTATTTCTAAAATCTACTTCCGGTTGAGTTTTCAATATTATTCTGACTCTTCTGTAATCTACTTTTCTAATGTTTCCTTCAGTTCTGCGTGTTGTCTTATTTGTCTCATCTCCATCTAAACTGCATGGGCTCTTTGGTCGGTTTCTAATTTCAGTCTACCTACTTCGGTATATTGTCATATTTCCTATTTTAATTAATTTCCTCTGCTTATAAAGGCATTGTGTGTGTGTGTGTGTGTGTGTGTGTGTGTGTGTGTGTCGTGTGTGTGTGTGTGTGTGTGTGTGAGTGTGTGTGCTTGCGCGCATGTCGGTGTGTGTTGGTACTTACAGTGTTTTGATTTCGCTAAGTGTAATATAATTTTCCCAATTTCAATTAGTTTGACCCCCTTTATGACACCTATGGCTAATCCCATAATAATTTTAATGTTTTGGCTGGATTTATGAACAATTTTTAGAAATATCTTGAAATGGATATTGTCCATTGTGAATATTTTAAATTCATTCTATTCATAGGAAAGATATTCTATAATTTGTAACTTCTACCGCCATATGCGTTTTCCTTCAGTAGACTTAACATTGAAATATGAATCTAAATGTCAGTAAATGTCTCTAACTTTATTCCCATCATCTTCTTCTTTTCCTTCCATTTGTCTCGTAGATCTTGAAATGTGTTGGAACGCTGCCCTTCTTCCTCTGAAGAAGCCAACATTAAAAGACAAGAAGCCATGTTCTAACGATGTGTTTAAATTTATCTCTTTCTCACGGATCTTATGGGTGAATTATAATACCTTGTCAATCAGCATTCTATTCATAATTCTTCTTTTACTATTATATATTCATCATGACAGTTTGACAGATATTATCTCGTTGCGTTTCCGTACTTAGCATCTATAGTGTTATGTCATCAAGATACTTAATATCGATAATTCAAACTTATAACAGCCCGTTCGTATTTACATAGTAATACATTTACACCCGACGCTTAAATCACTTTGTCGTTAAGAACACAGCCAAGTACATCGATGAAAATGAGATATCTAAAATATTCTAAATTGCTGTTCTCACAAATGAGATTTACGGCTACCTATTTACGAGAATTTAGACGCAATGTTTCTCTCTTCCTTTTATCGCGAGATATATCTTTAAATGGTTGCTGAGCCGGCTAGAATAAGCAGCTAAATATTTTTTAGACCACATTCCAACCACCTAGTATTACACATTAGAGATTTTGGACCGAGATACATGTAAATAAATTGATCGGTGACGGATGGAATGACTCTGTTATTTGCAAACCAGATTAAAACAATGAAACCTCAGTCATGACTTCGGAATCCCCGCCCCACATCTCTCATCTACACATACACACACGTCCAGGTTACAAGCCCTCTTCTACACGCACATACATATTCTCTTATACACACGCACACGCACCTTCGTTTTGGGATCACCACAACTTTATTATCTCCCCTTCTTCCTAGCTCTCCTGTGTGACCCTTCTGTCCGGCTTTCGCCATGATAGATCGCTAGCCACTACACATTCTTTATTTTCTGTCCTTGCTTCTTTCTGTGTTCCTTTCTGTAGAAGAGCGTCGGCTCGAAACGCTAAAGACTTTTTCACTTCTTAAGCGTTATAGTAATACATCTGTTTGTTGTCTACATCACCTGTCTTCGTCTTTTGTTTTTTTATGAATTCTCCCTATATATGTATATATGTATGTATATATATATATATATATACATGAGAGAGAGAGAGAGATGCTCACACATGTATGTATACATGCACACTTTTTGTATAGTCACGAAAACATACATACACACACATTGAAATATGTGAAGCAAGACACAAACACACACAATCGCACACATTCACACATACATGCCTAGAAATATCTTTATAGTGACGACATTACACATTTGTTTCTATTCTGCCATGTTTACACGTATATTCCAGAAAAATAAAGAGATAACAGAATTGCAAACAACAAAACTGAGTTATATTTACTAAATATAAAAAAATCATAGACGCAGCTTGTTAAATAGAAATATTTCATATATCTAATAAATCGCTATTTCTGTAGATGTTTTGGTATTTTTGTATTTCTGCTGTTTTTTCCAATATTTGTTAATTTATTTTATGAAAAAAAACAAAATATATCATTCAAATGTGTAAAAAGAATTCTCTTTGTGATTATTTTTTTAATTTATTCTAAAAAATGTTTTTGAAACACTTTATACATTACACAAAATTTGCTAATTTATTTATTAAAAGAAGCAAACAAGCATGTTTGACATTCTCTTTAACTACGAAAAATATTTCCATGTAACTTATTTTGTAAC
Source organism: Octopus bimaculoides (assembly GCF_046866305.1). NCBI lineage: Eukaryota > Metazoa > Mollusca > Cephalopoda > Octopoda > Octopodidae > Octopus > Octopus bimaculoides. The sequence goes on from NC_142945.1 coordinate 54,598,191, forward strand.
ACTTTAAAATTTAACAACCCAACATGCGTTTTTTAACAGCAAGTGAAAGCGTTAAAAGTTATAAATGAAAATAAAAATATGGAATTAAGCGAAAACGTCGCATTGTACCATAAATAATAGCGAATAGATTAAACAAATAATATTTTGAGTCACTTCTTAACTGACAATGCATTACTTGTACGCTATGGCAATTTTTATAATGCCATTACGCTTTTCTGAAAAATTCATGTTTTATTCAGTGTCATAACATTGAAACAAAAACAATATATATTGAACCAGTCGTTTATTTAAGTTTCTTTTTTTTTTTTGCCATATTTCAATTTTCCTGCGACATTGTTTCTGCGAAAATCTGAAAAAGTAACTACAACCTTTCACTTGTTTCCAATTCAAATTAAAATCTTACACATATGTTAGTGTAAGTAGCAAAATATAATTTTTCACAACTTAAATGAGTTTTATAAAAATATTCCTGTGTAGTCTTAAACGATTTTTCTCTCAGTTGGAATTTAAGCATTGTTAATTTAAGAATTAAAATCATGAATATGTAGTTTAAAGCGTGTAAGGTAGTCTACTTGTGCTTTACCTATATAAAAATATTCGAAGGCGGCGAGCTGCCAGAAACGTTAGCACGCCGGGTGGAATGCTTAGCGGTATTTCGTCAGTCTTTACGTTCTGAGTTCAAATTTCGTCGAGGTCGACTTTACCTTTTATCCTTTCGGGGTCGATCTAATCGACTGGCCCCCTCCACAAAAATTTCGGGCCTTGTATATAAATATATAAGTATATATAAATATTCTCTTAATAGTTTCTCTATTTGCGCGGCTGAATACGTTTGCTTGTCTCGTCATGGCGTATGTAGCAGTGCAGATGTTACGTAGCAATTTTATCGTTTAATTAAGGCTTCGATATTCTTCAAACAAATTTTATTTGTAGTATTTAGGCTGTTGTTTTCATTCTCATCCAGTCTCATCGTGAGTGCCCACATTTTGATAAGCTTTGTAAGACACCAGAAGCTAGAGATTGGGAGTAAACTATTTGCGAATTTTCGCTTTTTGATGAAATATATATCTTGGTTTTCAATATTGAGAACACCCTTTTCCTCACTTTTTCAAATGTAAGTATTTACACGCGCGCACACACACACTCACACACGTACTTGCCTTTGTGAATGATGGCCCGTGTGGATATATGTGGGTGTATTAGTTGTGAAAATATTGAGGAATTACTTATATTATATTACTGTTAATCTTTCATACAAATTTATTTTACTTCATTTCTGTTTCCTTCTTGTATAATTTATTCTATTTAACATCTCGAAACCTACAACTTTTTTTATGCTCACCCACCTAAAACTTACCACAAAATATTTCCAAATTTCAAATTCCTTTCACGTCTACAGACGCACATGTAAGAAGCTATCGCTGTTGCATCAGAGAAAATAGAAAATAATTTTCAATCTACTCCTCCCCTTCCTAGCTGCGTCTATATTAAATGCCTTTACTCCCCCTTCCTCACTCCTCCATCTATTTCTATGCTTTCCCACTTCATCTGTCCCTAGACATTAACACATATATCTATATTTCTCCAGGCCCCTTTCTGCACACCAATATTATTTCGTTATTATTTCATTCAGCGCTTCGAATTCATACACATTTACACACAACTACTTTCCTCTTCTTGTTGTTCTTTCCCTTATTCTTTCTTCTTCGATTCCTTTACCGTTTTTTTTTAAACCATCTAAGATCCAATCAAGTTATTACTCATTCTTACTTTTCTCCATTATTTTTACTTGTATTCTTTTTTAATTTTTTATCATTTATATTTTTTCATACTCCAACTTAAAGACATTTCGTATGTAGAATATTTATTAAAAGAAAATTATACATGCTCGCGTATGCACGTGCACGCATAGGTGGATATGTGTGTCAATCCGTATAGCTTCCACTCACTTTCTACGCCCGCATCTTGGAGTATATATATGCATGAGTAAAATATTTATTAAAGTATATATCGATGTATATGTCCAAAGATATCAAGCAAGTAGGAATGTGTTGTGTATATGTATGTTTATATATGTGTATATATGATTGTGCGGGGGGTGCGTGTATGTACATAGAAATATACGTACATATATAGGTGAGTGAATTCTTGTTTCTAAAAATAAGATAGTACTGGTATAGATTTGTGTGCATATATATGCGGAAATACATGTGTGTGCAAGTATGTGTATATATATATATATATATATATATATATATATATATTATATAAACATATTTATATATATTATATATACATTATATACATATATGCATATATTATATATATTATACATATATATACATATATATATATACATACGTATGTATACATACATATATATGTGTATATGTATATATATATGTATATGTATACACGCACACACACATACATATATATATATATGCATGTATGTATACATATATATGTATACACACATACATATATATATATATGCATGTATGTATACATATATATGTATGTGCATATTTGATATATTATGCGTGTGCGTACGCGCGCATTAACATATTTTTATGCTTGTGTGTATGTATCCCTGTCTTTCACTTCATACATATACATGCATACATGTGTGTGTGTGTGTGTGTGTGTGTGTGTGTGTTTGTGTGTGTGAGTGTGTGTGTGTATGCATTATATGTATCTGTACTTACATTTGTGTGCAACTGTGGATATAGGCATCTCTGCATGCATAATGCTATTAACGTCTTGAAAAAAAAAATCATGCTTTCCTATGAAAACCATTATACTGACATAAATCAAGCAAAATTCGTATGATTCAAAAATTATGTACTGTCAACACGTGATGCTAACGACATTTTTTTTTTTCAGAATGTATCACTATATTCGGAGGTAACTCTATAAATTTCTCTTCCCTGAAGCACAAGCGTTACCAGATATGACAAGTGTAGACATACAGAGGCTCTTAATTATCGTTTAAAAAGTGATCATCTCGTATAATTAATTATAACTATATATATACACTCTGTTAATGCATTAATTTCTACTTTTTCTACTCCTCTGTAAACCCAGATATCAGATAGACAGACATAGATAGATAGATAGATAGATAGATAGATAGATAGATAGATAGATAGATAGATAGATAGATAGATAGATAGATTCCACGTTTCGTAAAATCGGACAAAATGCCGCTAAGTATTTCATCCGGCGTGCTAATGATTCTTTTAGTAACAAGTAAGATATAAAAAACAATGTAAGAACCCACGGTTAGATTCCAGGCAGTTGGGGTGCATCGGTGAGGGGGTGGGAAATCACTGAAGAAAGAGAAATGTGAAGAATCAACGCAAGCGAGTTAAATAGAGCGAAATATAAGGGTCAAAACATGTTTGAAAATGTTTAACATGTAGAAAGGTGGCAAACCAACTGGGCCGCAGTTCATCGGACAAAATGATTAGCGATATTTCTTCTAAGTTATTACCTTCTGAGTTCAATTCTGGACAAAGGTCAATGTTGCTTTTCATCTTTTCGGAGTCTATAAAATAAAGTACCAGTTACGTAGTGGGGGCCATTTAATAGACTTGCCCTACCCTTCAAAAGAGATGGCTGAAAGAAAATCTGAGAGAAAAAAATATGTAGCAAGATCGATTCATAAGTTGCCAATATTAGTGGAAGTACGTACATCTGAGAGAGAGAGAGGGGGGGGGAGAAGAGATAGAGAGAGAGAAGAGAGAGAGAGAAGAGAGAGAGAGATTGTATGTATGGGAGCGTGTATGCATTTTACTGTTTTCTGTGCTTTCTCTGTTTCTCGGCAGGAACACGCCATGAAGCTTTCAAAAGTTATTGCATACACGCATATTATCGACGTGAATACATGTAAGCATCCCCCTTCATTTCGTATACCCACACGGTAGATATATAGAGATAGAGAGAGAGAGAGAGAGAGAGAGAGAGAGAGAGAGAGAGAGAGAGAGACATTCAAATGCCTGTATTTGAATGTGTTGCGAGTCTTTTCTGAAGAAACCTGTTTTCCACTAAACTGCGTTATTTGCAACTTATTCATTCATTGATCGGCAATTACCGTCTTTAGTCGAAATAAATGAAGAAGACAGAACTTCATTCAGCCAAACTAGTTTTAGCCTTCTAAAAGCAGAAATGAAAAAAGCCTCAAATTTAATCACAATTGCTTCGCTTGAGTCTGATTCAGTTCAATGGCGGACACGTGACATCTTATTAAATCGAGATGAATATGGTAAAGTATCTTACATGGAATGTAGCATGCATATGGAGAACCAGGATTCACCAAATATTTCTAAGTGAATGCTCACACTTAAAAAATAATTATTGATTTGTTTTATCTATTCTATCCAAATTCTTTGGGCCTCAGCCAAGCAAATGGGTATTTAAAAGGAAGAAAATACGGTACGATACAATTTCAAGAAATTGAATCTGTTCCAATACATTATGAAGTCTGACTGGTATCGTCGGTCTCGGTGGATGCAATTCTAAACCGATATCTACGGTGTTAGAATTCAAAATCCGGAAATGAAGTACTGAAAATATTTGAATTTTTTCGTTCTGAATTCTAGTCTGTTAATTCTACTCGCTGTTCGAATGCACAGTGACATAGGCAGTTTGCTTTTAACAGAGGTTTTTTGGGTTCATGGAAGAAAGAGAGAGAGGGGCAAGGAGAGAGGGGATGGAAGGAGAGAGAGAGAGAGAGAGAGAGAGAGAGAGAGAGAGAGAGAGAGAGAGAGAGAGAGAGAGAGAGAGAGAGAGAGAGAGAGAGAGAGAGAGAGAGAGAGAGAGAATATGGTTGCATTTCGAAATATTATTGCAAATAGCATATCCGAAATAAGGTGATTCGAGAAGGTTGCAGAATGAACGACGTAATCGCAGAATAGCGAAGACACAAGTTCCGCTGAGCTGGTCACGCTGCAAGGCTAACAGACGCCAGGGAGAACAGTGCAGTAGTCGTGTGGTATTCGGAAAAGGCCACTTGAAATGCATCCTCCCATGATGTTTGGAAGATGATTTAGTTAAAAGATTTCGAACAAGAAGGAAGAGTACGGTGAAATTAATAAAGAATTGGAAGCGCATTGTGGTCAGCGGTGTATGCCAATAGCTAATACTCTGATCGATACAGGTGATATGGCTACATAGCATTGACTGTTACTTACGTAGGATCGATTTCGAACGATCCAACAGAGAGTAACTTTATATGATCGGAGTCTCAGTCGGTTAAAGTTGACCGTGTTTGGCAAATGTCTGCTCGAGGATTGGGCAAGATTTATTTGAAGAAGATTGTCAGTTGCCTGATCCTGCCAGCCTCCGATGTTTATGCAAATGAAAAAGGAGGCGACGTGGGTCGATAAAGCTTAATACCAACGTGGATAATGTTAGAACAAAAACAAGCGGAACAAATACCGCAAGGCATCAGGGGTACCCCTCTAACTGCTCTGCTAATCAACCATCCTGGATTGTTTCTGTTTTTTCATTGACATCAATGGGATTTAAACTCAGAGTCCATAGAGTCTGAACAACCACTAGGAGGCAGTCTGTTCAATGCTCTAACGACCTCTATTTCGTCGACCGGTATTTAGAACAGTATTTTGTTACAACTTCACTTTTAACGCCATCTTAATTGGTCAATTGGTTCTCAGAGTGCAGTTTATTAGAAACATCAAGGGCGCGGGGCATCCAAAGTTTAACTCGACATCTTGATACACTACTTGTTATTGCCATAAACCATCAGTAATAGGGTCTTCCTCTCTTCCGTTCTGCTGTGTTGGGAACCGACATGTCAATGAATAGACCCAACATTTCCTCTGCGTGTCGTAAAGAGGCGACTAAAAGAAGTTGAGGGAGGATTGGCACTCCGACCTCGTAAAACCCTCACCAGCAGCAACTACCTTAAAACAGACCCATGGATTTAGCGGATTGTCGTCCGTGTGGAGGCAGCTTCGAGTCGTTTTGCAGCACAGACTTCTTCCTTCATTTCTTCCGTCTCAAAAGTCTTGAACGCAGTTTTCTCTTCTGATTTAGTTTTGAAAAACTTGAAGGAATCGAAGAAAATTACTGCATCATTTTATCCTCTCGATCAAGAAGAAAATTGTATGAATTTAGCTTGCATTGCATGTCTGTATATTTGCCGTACAGTACTTTACTTCTTTCATAGAACATCCACAACTGCTGTATATTTAAAAGCATTGGTGATTGATACCATAGAAAATATACCTGCAATTTGACAGGAGAAGTTTTCGATAAACTGGCGTATAACTTTCAACAAATGGGATAGACGCTGTGGTTATGATAACCGAAGCTGATGTCAGGAACTAAAATAGCGAAACTTTCTTGTAATAATGGATCAGAAGAAAATGTGTTAAGTTGCTGTCAACTTTCAAGTTTCATAACCATAATCAAAATGATCTCATATACACTGTGATCTATGGAGAGGGTTCACTGTTGGAATTACAGAAACAGAAACGGAATCTGCAGAGAAACAAAAACACGTATCCAGACACATACGGATTTGCATATACTCATTTATAGATGCAATATATATGTGTATGTACACTTTATATATGTGTGTGTGTGTGTGTGTGTGTGTGTGTGTGTGTGTGTGTGTGTGTGTGTGTGTGTGTGTGTGTGTGTGTGTGTGCGTGCGTGTATGCATGTATGTATATATATATGTATGCATATATATATATATAGATATATAAATAGAAATATATGCATATATATATATATATATATATATATATATATATATATATATATATATATATATATCTCGCCCATCACCGTTTGACAACCGGTGTTGCTTCGTGTATGTCCCCGTCACTTAGCGGCTCAGCAAAAGGGAGTGATCCAATAAGAACCAGGTTTAAAAAATGAGTACTAGGGTCGTTTCATTCGACCAAAAATTCAAGACGCTGCCCCACCCTGGAACTTATTCCATCATTATCTTTTAGCGAACCGCTAAGTTGCAGGGAACTACACGAAGCAACACCAGTTGCGAAGCGGTGGAGGGCGCGAAAATACACACACATTTGTCTCTGCATTTGTTGCATCCTCGATGTTTAAAGGAATCAATGGAAACGGGCCCTGTGAGTGTGACTACCCCTACCCGTGACGGCAGAACCACAAAATCCCAATTCACAAAGACATGTTACCAAGACATGTTCCGGTCGCACTTTACGGCTGGCGGTGATTATTCTCCCGTTTGCCATCCACCTGGTAGTTCGATCTTCTCTCACTTAGCTCTGGCAGCATAGGTTATCCCACAATAGCAAAATAGAAATTAAAGTTTCAAATGTAACAATCAGCACCGATATCAACTCGTTGGTGAAATCAGCAAATGGATCACCTATGAATCTAATTATACTGGGTTCAAGCCTCATCAGATCCGTCTTACACTTTTCTGTATCAAACTCATACATATAGAATTTAGCAATTTTACCCGCCACCCCAGTATTTCAACACAGAAATTTTACCGGGGTATATACTGTATTTAGCGCTGTGATCAATCACTTGGATTTTTAGCGTCCAATTTAAAAAAAAAAATTTTTTATAGAACCAATTAGAAGAAAATAGCTATCATCATTCATAATTATTCTAGAGTTTCAATTATTGATTTTTCTATTAAGTGATAATAACGGAAATATGGATGATGATGGTGGTGATGATGATGATGATGATGATGATGAAGAAGAAGAGAAAAGATTTTTTATCAGTGACTGACCTTTGTTGTGAATCATTTTAACTTTCCCAAAACTTAATTGAAAATATGATGGTAACTACGAAAATAAAGTTGGTATATATTCTAAACGCACACCAAACACAGACGTTTTTGCGAATGTATATATACGAGTGTGTGTATATGTGCATGTGTATATGTGCACATAGATATATACATATATATGTATGCGTGTGTGTTTGCGTGTGTTTGTCTTTGTGTGCGTTGTATTTCTGATGGTCTTTTCTTGCCAAATAAACGCACTGTATATTCGTTCTTCACTTCAGCTTATAGTAAGCACAATAAGAATAAGAACAATGATAAAGCTGAATTGAAAAGCTAATATACAGTGCGTGTATTTGTTTGCCAAAACATTACCGTCTCAAAATATAAAAATAACTGTTTCAATACACAATTTCATATCAAGAGTCTTGGAAAACAAATACATGAAAGTTTGTATGTATGTATGTAGGTATGTATGTATACATACATATATATATATATATATATATATATATATATATATATATATATATATATATACATACATAAAATGTATATATATATATATATATATATATATATATATATATATATATATATATATATACACACACACATATATCTATATGTGTGTGGTGAGTGTGTCTATTATTATCATTATTATTATCATCATTATTATCAAGGTGGCGAGCTGGTAGAATCGTTAGTACGCCGGGCGAAATGCTTAGTGGTATTTCTGAGTTCTGAGTTCAAATTCCGCCAGGTCGAGTTTGCCTTTCATCCATTCGGGGTCGATTAAAGAAATACTAGTTACGCACTAAAGTCGATGTAATCGACTTAACCTCCTTCCCCGAGCTACCCTTGTGGCAAAAATTTGAAATCATTAATATTATTATTATTATTAATATTATTATTATTATATGAGGCAATTTCTTTTGAATAATTGTAAAGATTGGTTTAAAGCCGATATGTTGTAAATAGGAAAATGTCATGATCCACCTTTAATGATTGGGGATGTAACTTCAAAACGGAAGCTTCATATCTCACCGCCAATTGTTTTTATTCGTTAAATATATTTATATGTCCATATCTGTCGGTTTCGCCTCACGATAAAATTATTACCTCGACCAAATGAAGTGAGAGATAGTTAGTGAAAGACGATGGAGTAAAATAAAGGAACTAGTATTGTGTGTGAGATATTGAATTGCAGGAAAAACATCGAAAATATATCATTAGCCGTTAAGAAAGAAATGTCTGCTTTATGATCAGAAGAGTGACAAAAGGGCTTTGCTTGAAGGTTCTTGATATCTAAACCATTGGATATCAAGGTTTTATTTTCAAAAGAAACTGAGAGCTATATCATTATTTTGATTAACTATCTTATAAATTGTTTTCTGCTTAAACTGAATAGCGAAATATTGTGTAGAGACATCCAACGAATTGTGAGTTTCTGCATCGAATCGTGGCAGATTTATTGATTGGTTTTTCTCACAAGAAGTGACAGGTTGCAGACAATAGAATGAACACAAGATATATGTTTCGCAATCATACAGTGGCTGCGGAAATTGCATTGAAGTTATTTCAAAGAGATACAGCGTCTCTGATGGAATTTGGTCAAAAAAAAAAAGTAAGAGTTATATCTTGGAGAAACTGAAAGATCGAATACATAACCAATTAGACGAATATCCTGTGAGTACGCACATATCTGTGAGAATATGTTAGTCAATGAGTAAGCATGCGTCAGGGCACGTGTGTGTGTGTGTGTGTGTGTGTGTGTGTGTACATCTGATAGTTACACGATGGAAACAAATATTGGTTAAATGCCAGGACTCTTTAAACAACTAGTACAGTTAACGAGTTGAGTAATTAATGTCAAATGACAAACATAATTACTCGCAACTTGATACTAAATCAAATAGTCCTTACATTAGTTTACTCATTCCTCTCATAATAATAATAATAATAATAATAATAATAATAATAATAATAATAATAATAATAATAATAAATTAAATAAAGAATAAACTCTCTTCGGTATTGGCCACTGCTTTTCAACTTCCATCACTTTCATATCAGGTTGAACAATGATTTTCCACGTTTCTTGAAATCACTTGTGCCTCGCCTCTGTTGTATGAAATCTTAAAAGTAAAATGCCCCCTTCACCACGTGGTTGGTCCCGCTAGTTGCATTGTATACGGTGCAGCAAGTAGCATGAAACAAGATCTGAGCAGTTGGCAATTAAATACTTCGATCCTTCGATCCAGGTCCAATTCCTTATAATGAAACCATGCGTATTTTACCTTGTACAGTCGATGACTTTCAGAAAGGAATGGATGTTACACAATGTCAAAGAATCTATGTCATGCAGTCATTTTTTTACATCCCTTTTAAATCTGAGGTTGTCGGCAAGTCCGAAGTCCATCAAAAGCAATATCTTTAAAATACGAACATTTGACAAAAACATCATTTCATCTTCATATGAAGACTTCGTATAAATTTGGCAATATTAGGGTTCACATCACGTTAGGAATATTTTGGCCAACTTTCAGAACCTTCTAAATAAAGTAAGAGACAAAATACGCTTTGCCTTTTATTTGATCCAGGCCTTTGGCTGCGCCCATGCCTGGGCATGGCCTTGAAAGGCTTTACTTGAACAAATTGGCTCCACTGTATATTTTTTGAAAGTCAGGTATTTATTTCTTAGTAGTCTTTTGCCGAACCGCTAATTACGGGGACGTCAACAAGCCAACAACGGTGTCAAAGGGCAGGGAGACAAACACAAATACAAAAGTATAAAAGCATACACAAATGCAGAGGCATATAAGCGACAGGCTCCTACACACCTTCCGTCTACCAAATTCACACACAATACATTGGACGACCCTGGGCTATGAGAAAAATCACTTGCCCAAGGTACCTCAAAGTGGAAGTGAATCGGAAACCACGTAGTTGCAAAGCGCTACTCTTAACTACACATGCCTATTGACGTTGATTTAATGTCGGTCACACTTAGGAAAATAAATTAAACAACACGCAGTTGTTCTAATCAAAATAAACCTTTTTTATTATCGTAAAGGTGTTGTAGTGAAGGCAGTAATAAAATAAATAAACTCCAGGCTTGACATGACCGCGGGGCTTTTTTTATTTCTTCCTGAACCAATCTGCTTAAGTTAGGCCTATTTATCACGTTGAAAACAATATAACCGCTACAGTTCTCGCGTCGGCTCTTCTCATAATATAGCTTTGTAATTATATTTCATTGATAAAAATTGTTTACGTTTATAACAGGTGATGAATTGATGGCGCATCTCATAAAATACCTGAGGTATTCAGTTGTGCCTGTTGACGTTCTAATCTCCCAAATACCCAAATCAACTGTAATCATGCCAATTTATCATCCTTTGCTGGTAAAATGGCACGAGTGAAGAAACTAGTAATGCTATCGATCGATGATACCTCACGACAAAACATCACTCCATTTCCCTCCATTTATTTGTGCAGCTGAAAATGGCACTGAATTTAAATTGATGTAATAATTGCACTGTTCAATTAAACGGAGTCGATTGAAACGGTCGTATTGCATCAGAGCTTGGTATGCTGTTGCTTATTTTGATTTTATACATGTATGTATATATATATATATATATATGTGTGTGTGTGTGTGTGTGTGTGTGTGTGTGTGTGTATGCATACACACATATATCTACTCACACACACACACACACACACACACACACACATATATATACATATATATGTGTGTGTGCGTGGGCATATGGTATATGAGCATCTGAATGACATAATCTTTATAGATATGCATTTTGATATCTTAATTCTTTATCCGTTTCCTCGCTTACTGTTATTTCCTATTATTTAGGTGCCTTCCGGTGATTGAATCGTGTCTTCTTTCTAAACAGGTTGCTGATTACAACATCCTAATGCTTCGTGCTAATTCTAAATTTTATAGCTATATAATACTGTTAAACCTGTGAACCGCCTATGTTACTGCTGTTAATATTATCAATTAAAAATATTCACCATCGATAATATTAACAATAGTAACATTTTATTTCGAATGCAAACATTCGAATATTTTGCTCATATGCATGTGTTTGTGTGTTTGTTAGTGTGTGTGTGTGTGTGTGTGTGTGTGTGTGTGTGTGTGTGTGTGTGTGTGTGTGTGTGAAAGGCACAGATAATGGTCATTACATAATACTTTAGTGTAGCAAATTTGACTTCCAGCTGTTTCATTATAATCGTTATAAATTTGTTATTGATTGGTTTTCTCAGTCTGCCGATTGATCAGTTGATAAAAATTGAACGGCCCAGAGAATTAATACTACGTTTGTCAGCCCCCCGCGCGCGCGCGCGCGTGTGTGTGTGTGTAAATGTATATGTTTATACAGGAATAGCAAAGAGGGAGAGAGAAACGATTGCGTAATGATATGTAGATAATAAGGAGAAAAATGAATATTCGAAATACTGACAATTTTTTTCCCCTGCCACAGACTCCGTGTTTCTTTTCTATACTTAGTAGAGAAATTACGTAACAATTTTACGCATCAATTTAAATCATGGCGTTTCTTGTAGCTTCAATAATTTGCATATGGCATTTATAACAATAATTGAGAACGATCGAATATTAATTGGTTCTGACAGATCGACTATTGCTTAGAAATAGTTGCAAAATAGCTAATAAGCAATTAAGTAGGAGGGAAGATGTGAAATAGCCTTCAAGTTATTTTCTATTCTTGATATAGTTTAAAGCATCAAACGGAAATGAAGAAGTCTGAAATTATAATTTTCTCAGATATTGTTTGACAGGAAAGTAGATTACGGTATATATGGATGCATGTATGTACGCATATAGGCCTATTATATATATATATATATATATATATATATATATATATATATATATATATACATATACTTACACGCACATATATATATATACATATATATATATATATATATATATATATATATATATATATATATATATATATATATATATATATATATATATATATATATATGTATGTATGTGTGTATGAAAAAATACTAGTTTTTGTACATTTCTAACAAATATAAAACAAAACAAAATAACAGAAGTTACAAAATTTATTGAGAAATTAAGTTAATTTTATCTTTTATGTTTTATTTGTTTCAGTTATGTAGCTGTGGCCAAGCCGGAGCACTGCCTTAGAGAAATTTTAGTTGAACAAATCGATACAAGTATCGTTTTGTTTTGTAAGTATGGATTTTATTCTGTTGGTCATCATTTGTGTGCCTAAAGGCAAAGTGAATCAGACGTCAACAGCCGACATCGGTTGTCAAGCGTTGTGAGGGTGGAGACAGTCACAGATACACAGACACACACGCACATTTATGAACACATACATGAACACACGAGTTGATATAAACTACATATCTCTTTTCAGGATCCTTGGCACATAACACTATCTTTATTTCTGTTTTCCAGCTGGGTACTGCTAGGCAATGAGCAGGCAGAACCGTCGTTAAAACGCTGAATAAAACGATTAGCGGCATTTCGTCCGTTTTTACGTTATCAATCCAAATTCCGCCGAGATCGACTTGGCCTTTCATCCCTCTGGATGCCTATCGTATATATATATATATATATATATATATATATATATATATATATATATATATATATATATATATATATATATATATATATACATATACATATATCAAAGTAAAAAGATAATAGATGCGTGATCATTCCACAGGATTTCATAAAGAGCTCACCTCATGCAAAGTCTGTACAATAATTAACCTTCATAAAATTTAGAAGCTTCCTTTTGATCTCCCATAAATTCAACAACGGGCTTGTCTACTCTTAAAAATGATCCCATCACATTATCTTCTGAAATGTAGCGTAAACTACTCATCTGGTGAATATTGACAATATTGTAGTGACAAATAACAGGAAGTGATTTGCAGTAGATGCAAATGATGACAACATAAATATTAGAATTGGTACAATCTACGATAGCATTTCGAAAGCATTCAACGGTTAACTCTTGGGAAATTTCATGGTTTATTTTAAGTGCAGAGTATCACATCTTTGTTTATAGATATATATTTCGTTACTAATATATTTTTCATATTCAATCTAGTTTTTAATGCAAATCTCCATTGGATAACAACGCTACAAGTTAATGTTTATTTTTTTCTGTTCTTTCCTTCCGTTTTCTTATCTATACACTGTATTATGTGTTGTCATGATCTCTTGTTGTAAGTGCCGGACTAATCGTCGTGAGAATATCGTAGTTGTTTGTTTTATGGGAAGGCGAAATTCTTGAATCTTGCAATGTACAGTTTTACAAGAATACAATTCTATTGAAATTTGAATGTGACACAGCTTGTCCAAAATACGTTCTGCTGCAATTTATATTGAAGTGAATTTTGTGGACACACACATACACACACATACACACACACAAACATGCATACGCACATGCATGCATACGCACATGCATGCATACATACACAAACAGATGCATATATATATATATATATATATATATATATATATATATATATATATATATATGAGTGGCTATGTAGTAAGTAGCTTGCTTACCAACCACATGGTTCCGGATTCAGTCCCACTGCGTGGCACCTTGGGCAAGTGTCTTCTACTATTGTCTCGGGCTGACCAAAGCCTTGTCAGTGGATTTGGTAGACAGAAACTGAAAGAAGCCCGTCATATATATATATCTATATATGCATATAGTTTACACTATTTCAGACGTTGTAAACTTTTTTCTGAGGTTGTTTCTTCCGTAAGATTGGCATTCAAGATATTTTCCTCGTAAATATTTTGTTCTTCAAGCGCTAGAAGTGAATCATTAGCGAAGTCCTTTCAATGAAAGTCGATGAATATTATCTCTACCGAGAGTTGCATTTGTTAGTCCTTTTTTTTTTCTATTCTGAACTCACATTATGCAATTGCTTGAGTCTGTGATTCGAAACCTGGAATATCATTTGCCAGATACGATCAAAAAATATTGCTACATAAAACACATTAATAGCAAGACACCTGAATGATTTCGATTGCATCTCTGATTGTATAAAGTTTCCAAAATGTTGATAATGAAACAGCTTTTCCCCTGTTGTAAATTTAACAGCATTTCCCAAAATATTAGAACTTTCAAGTGAGAATTACACCTTCGGCCTTTCGTTGTGGTAAGGACGTTATATTTGATGGCAGCTGATGCACTTTTATTTTTATACGCTCGTTTGAGTCCGATAATGAAAATGGATGACCTGCTGCATTGTCTAATAAACAGAACATTAAAATCTAGGTTATCATCTTTACAGTACCCTTCAACTCGGGGTGAAAAATCATTTGTAAACGATCTGCAAATAATTCTCTGGAGATCCATGCCTTCTAACTTAATCACCATGATACTGAATGTTGGAAAGTTTTAATACACCCGTAAATCTCTAAGGTTTTCAAATCGTGACACAACGCTAGTCTTAAATGACAGTACCACACAATAAAAATGTCTAATCCTTTACAGCTTTCTACACTGCTTAACGCTTTTCTTTTTCTTTTTCCATCAAACATGTTAGCATTAGCATTTTCCCTATCCAATCCTATTTCGGCAACATTAAAGATATGTCTATCCATCTTCGTCAATAATTTTTGTTTACTTCAACCGGAAATTTTGTAGTTGCATTTTTATACGTAGTTGCAAGTTCACCAGGAATGTATATATTATATAGCCCTGAACTTTATTTAAAGTGAGAGAACCATCTTCAACTTCTATTAGATTCTTTTTTTCCCAGCCATTCTTTTGTTTTGGAGACAGACATCTTTAACTCGAACGATTCATTGCTTTAATTTAATTCCTTATAAGATTGCAGTCTTCAGTCCAGCAATTCTTAGGAGAGGCAGATCTCCGGTTACATCGA